>NW_022096402.1:0-59645 GCF_006542625.1 Nomascus leucogenys
TCCATTGCATTCCACGCTATTCTTTTCTATTCCTTTCTTTCAACAAGTTCTCAATCTGTCACCCTGGCTGGATTGCAGTGGCACAATGTAAGCTCACATTTTATTTCACCATTCTGTTCCATTCCATTCCGTTCCATTCCATTACATTCCATTCCACTCCATTCCGTTCCATTTCATTCCATTCCAATCCATTCCATTCCATTTCATTCCATTCCATTCCATTCCATTCCTTTGCATTCCATTCCATTCCATTCCATTCCCTTCCCATTCCATTCTATTTGCACTATTCTATTCTATTGCTTTCTTTCAACAAGTTCTCAATCTGTCATCATGGCTGGATTGCAGTGGCACAATGTCAGATTACTTTTTATTTCACCGTTATTCCATTCCATTCCATTCCATTCCATTCCATTCCATTCCAATCCATTCCATCCCATTCCATCCCATCCCATTCCAGTCCATTCCATTCCATTTCGTTCCATTCCATTCCATTCCGTTCCATTGCACTCCATTGCATTCCGTTCAATTCCAAACCATTCCTTCCCAACCCATCCTGTTTCATTCCATTGCATTCCATTCCATTCCATTCCATTCCATTCTATTCTATTCCATGCCATACCGTTCCATTCCTTTGCATTCCATTCCATTCCGTTCCATTCCATTCCATTCCATTCCACACTATTCTGTTCCGTTCCTTTCTTTCAGCAAGTTCTCAATCTGTCACAGTGGCTGGACTGCTTTAGCACAATGTCAGATCACATTTTATTTCACGGTTCCATTCCATTCCATTCCATTGCATTTAATTCCATTCCATTCCATTTCATTCCATTCCGTTCCATTCCATTCCATTGCACACCATTCCATTCCATTCCATTCCATTCCATTCCATTCCCTTCCATTCCATTCTATTTGCACTATTCTATTCTATTGCTTTCTTTCAACAAGTTCTCAATCTGTCATCATGGCTGGATTGCAGTGGCACAATGTCAGATTACTTTTTATTTCACCGTTATTTCCATTCCATTCCATTCCATTCATTCCATTCCAATCCATTCCATCCCATTCCATCCCATCCCATTCCAGTCCATTCCATTCCATTTCGTTCCATTCCATTCCATTCCGTTCCATTGCACTCCATTCCATTCCGTTCAATTCCAAACCATTCCTTCCCAACCCATCCTGTTTCATTCCATTGCATTCCATTCCATTCCATTCCATTCTATTCTATTCCATGCCATACCGTTCCATTCCTTTGCATTCCATTCCATTCCGTTCCATTCCATTCCATTCCATTCCACACTATTCTGTTCCGTTCCTTTCTTTCAGCAAGTTCTCAATCTGTCACAGTGGCGGACTGCTTTAGCACAATGTCAGATCACATTTATTTCACGGTTCCATTCCATTCCATTCCATTGCATTTAATTCCATTCCATTCCATTTCATTCCATTCCGTTCCATTCCATTCCATTGCACACCATTCCATTCCATTCCATTTCATTCCATTCCGTTCCATTGCACACCATTCCATTCCATTCCATTCCTTTCCATTCCATTCCATTCTTTCCGTTCCATTTCATTCCATTTTTTCCATTCCATTCCATTCCATTCCATTCCATTCCATTCCATTGCACTCCACGCCATTCCACTCCACTCCACTGAACTGCACTCCACTCCATTCCATTCCATTTTATTCCATTCCACTCTATTCTATTCAATTCCTTTCTTTACACAAGTTTCCAATCTGTCACCCTGGCTGGATTGAAGTGGCACAATGTCTGCTCATATTTTATTTCACCATTCCATTCCATTCCATTAAATTCCATTCCGTTTTTTCCCATTCCGTTCCATTGCACTGCATTCCATTGCATTCCATTCCATTCCACTGCATTCCATTCCATTCCATTGCTTTCCATTGCATTGCATTCCATTCCATTCGATTCCATTCCATTTCCTTCCAATCCTTTCCATTCCATTATGTTCCGTTCCATTCCATTCCATTCCATTCCATTCCATTCCATTCCATTCCATTCCATTCCATTCCACAATATTCTATTCTATTCCTTTCTTTCAACAAGTTCTCAATCTGTCACCCTGTCTGGATTGCAGTGGCACAGTGTCAGCTCTCATTTTATTTCACCGTTCCATTCCATTCCATACCATTCCATTTTGTTCCATTCCATTTCATTCCATTCCATTCCCCTTCATTTCGTTGAATTCCGTTGAATTCCATTCTATTCCGTTCCATTCAGTTCCATTCCATTCCGTTCTGATCCATTCCGTTCCATTCCATTCAATTCCATTCTATTCCATTTCAATCCATTCCACACTATTCTATTCTATACCTTTATTTCAACAAGCTTTCAACCTATCACCATGGCTGGATTGCAGTGGCAAAATGTCATCTCACGTTTTATTTCAATGTTCTATTCCATTCCATTCCATTACATTCTATTCTATTCCATTCCATTCCATTCCATTCCAGTCCATGTCGTTCCATTCCGTTCAATTGCACTCCATTGCTTTCCATTCCGTTCCGTTCCCTTCTGTTCCATTTCATTCCTTTTCTTTCCTTTCCGTTTCAATCCATTCCATTACCCTCCATTCTATTCCATTCCGCTCAACTCTACTCCAATCCTCTCCACTCCACTGCAGTCCATTTAAATCCATTGCATTCCATTCCATTCGATTCCAGACTATTCTAGCCTGTGCCTTTCTTTCAACAAGTTCTCAATCTGTCACCCTGGCTGGATTGTGGTGGCAAAAGGTCAGCTCGCATTTTATTTTGTCCTTCCATTCCATTCCATTCCATTCCATCCCATACCATTCCATTCCATTTCATTCCATTCCATTCCATTACATTACATTGCACTCCATTCCATTCCATTCCATTCCATTCCATTCCATTACTTCCCAACCCATCCCATCCCATCCCATTCCATTCCATTCCATTCCATTCCAATCCATTCCATTCCATTCCATTCCGTTCCATTTCGTTCCATTTCGTTCCATTCCTTTCCATTCCTTTCCATTCCATTCCATTCCATTCTATTCCATTCCATTCCATTTCATTGCGTTCCTTTCCATTCCATTCCATTACACTCCATTCCTTTCCATTCCACTCTACTCCACTGCAATCCACTCCATTCGACTCCACTCCACTCCACTCCACTCCATTAGATTCCATCCCATTCCATTCCATTCCACACTATTCAATTCTGTTACTTTCTTTCAACAAGTTCTCAATCTGTCACACTATTTGGATTGTAGTGGCACAATGTCAGCTCACATTTTATTTCACCATTCCATTCCATTCCATTCCATTCCATTCCATTCCATTCCACTCCGTTCTATTCAATGTCATTCTACTACGTTCCATTCCATTCCATTGCACTCCATTCCGATCCTTTCCATTCCATTCCATTCTATTCCATTCCATTTCATTGCACATTATTCTATTCTATTCCTTTCTTTCAACAAGTTCTCAATCTGTCACCCACGCTGGATTGCAGTGGCACAAGAGTAAGCTCACATTTTAATTTCACCGTTCCATTCCATTCCATTTCCAATTCCATTCCATTCCATTCCATTCCTTCCATTCCGCTTCCATTCCGTTCATTCCGTTCCATTCCGTTCCATTCCGTCCATT
Organism: Nomascus leucogenys; assembly: GCF_006542625.1. Taxonomy (NCBI): domain Eukaryota; kingdom Metazoa; phylum Chordata; class Mammalia; order Primates; family Hylobatidae; genus Nomascus; species Nomascus leucogenys. Next base: position 3,647 of record NW_022096402.1, read on the forward strand.
CTGTGTCCATAGCACTCCATTCCATTCCATTCCATTCCACTCCGTTGTATTCAATGTCATTCCATTCTGTTCCATTCGTTCCATTGCACTCCATTCCGATCCTTTCCATTCCATTCCATTCTATTCCATTCCACACTATTCTATTCTCTTCCTTTCTTTCAACAAGTTTCTCAATCTTGTCACCCAGGCTGGATTGCAATGGCACAATGTAAGCTCACATTTTATTTCACCATTCCATTCCATTCCATTCCATTCCATTCCATCCATTCCATTCCATCCATTCCATTCCATTCTTTCCATGCACTCCATTCCTTTCCATTCCATCCATTCCATTCCATTCCATTCCTTATTCCATTCCCCTTTTCCATATCATCTATTCCTTTCTTTCAAACAAGATCTCAAATTGTCACCCTGACAGGATTGCAGAGGTAAAATGTCACCTCCATTTTATTTCACGTTCCATTCCCATTTCCATCCATTCCATCCACTCCATTCCACTCCACGCCACAACCTTCCCTTTCTTCTCCATTCCACTCCCACTACACTCCACTGCACTTTTTCCATTCCATCCATTCCCTTCCATTCCATTCCATTGCATTCCATTCCAATCCCACACACTTGATTCCAATCCACTGGATTCCATTCCATTCCATTCTTTTATATTCCAATCCCTTTCACCTGATTCCACTCTACTACCCTCCACTCCAGTCCACTCCACTCCATTCCATTACTTTGCATTCCACTCCACTCCCACTCCACACCTCTCCATACATTCAATTCCAATTCACTGCAATCCACTGCAATCTATTCCCTTCCATTCCATTCCATTGCATTCCATTGCATTCCATTCATTTCAATTGAAATCCCTCTTCTGCCCTCCACTCCTCCTCCACTCCACTTTGTATTCCATTCCTTACCATTCGCTTCCATTCCAGTGCACTATATTCCATTCCATTCCTTTCCATTCCATTCCACTCAATTCCAGTCCACTCCACTCCCTTCCTTTTCTTCTCCTTTCAACTTCACTACAATCCACTGCACTCTTTTCCATTCCATTCCATTCCTTTCCATTCCATTCCATTCCATTCTTTCTTTTCCACTAGAATCCACTCCACTGCACTCCAATCCATTCCATTCCATTCAAATGCACTCTACCCAACTCCACTCCTCTCCAATCCACTGTATTCCATTCCTTCCAATTCGCCTCCATTCCAGTTTACTCCATTCCATCCATTCCATTCCATTCCATTCCATTCCATTTCATTCCATCCCATTCTTTTCCAAGATAATCCACTCCACTCCACTCCATCCATTCCATTCCATTCCATTCCATTCAATTCTTATCCAATCTTCTCCGCTCCACTCCTCTCCACTCTACTGCAATCCATTCCTTCCCATTCGCCTCCCTTCAAGTCCACACTGTTCCATTCCATTCCATTCCATTCCATTCCATTCCATTCCATTCCTTTCCTTTCCATTCCATTCCACTCCACTCCATTCCACACCATTCCACTGCATTCCTTTCTTCTCCATTCCACTCCAATAAACTCCAATTCACTTTTTTCCATTAATTCCGTTCCATTCCATTTCATTCAGTTCAAATTGACTCTTCTGCACTCCACTCCTCTTCACACCACTGCATTCCATTACTTCCCATTCGCGTCAATTCCAATCCAATCCATTCCATTCCATTCCATTCCAGTCCATTCCATTTCATCACATTCCATTCCACTCCATTCCACTCAACTCCACTCCCTTCCTTCATCTCCATGCCTATCCACTGCACTCCAATGTACTTTTTTCCATTCCATTCCATTCCCTTGCATTCCATTCCATTGCTTTCCTTTCTTTTCCACTAGAATCCACTCCACTCCACTCAAATAGATTCCTTTCCATTCTACTCAATTCAAATCCACTCTTCTGCACTACACTCCTCTCCAGTCCACTGCATTCCATTCCTTCCCATTCCAGTCCTCTCCACTACACTCCCCTCCATTCCATTCATTTCAAATACACTGCACTCCACTCCATTCCATTCCATTCCATTCCATTTCATTCTGTTCCATTGCATTCCCTTCCACTCCATTACTTTCCATTCCTTTCCACTGTACTCCAATCCACTCCACTCCAGTCCACCGCATTACATTCCATTCCATCCCATTCCATTTCATTACATTCCATTGAATTCAAATCCACTCTTCTCCACTCCCCTCCTCTGCACTCCACTGCATTCCATTTCTTCCCAATCGACTCCATTCCAGTCCATTCCATTCCATTCCATTCCATTCCATTCCATTCCATTCCATTTCATTCTTTTATACTAGAATCCAATAGACTCCAATTCATTCCTTTCCATTCCATTGAATTCAAATCCACTCTTCTCCACTCCCCTCCTCTGCACTCCACTGCATTCCATTCCTTCCCAGTCGACTCCATTCCAGTCCATTCCATTCCATTCCAGTCCATTCCATTCCATTCCATTCCATTCCATTCCATTCCATTTCATTCTTTTATACTAGAATCCAATCAACTGCAATCCATTCCTTTCCATTCCATTCAATTCAAAATTCACTCTTCTGCACTCCACTCCTCTCCATACCACTGCATTCCATTACTTGCAATTCGCCTTCTTTCCAATCCACTCCATTCCATTCCATTCTATTCCATTCCCTTCCATTCCATTCCATTCCATTCCATTCCACTCAACTCCTCTCCCTTCTTTTCTTCTCCATTCCACTCCACAACACTCCACTGCACATTTTTCCATTCCATTCCTATCCCTTCCATTCCATTCCATTCAATCCATTCCATTCCATTCCATTCCATTCCATTCCATTCCATTCCATTCCATTCCCCTCCACGCAACTCCACTCCAATCCACTGCATCCCATTACAGTCCATTCCATTCCACCTGAATCCAACCTACTCCCCTCCATTCCACCCCACTCCACTCCACTCCATTTCATTCCTTCCCATTCCACTCCAATCCACCACACTCCTCTCCATTCCATTCATTTCCAATACACTGCACTCCACTCCATTCCATTCCATTCCTTTTCATTCCATTTCATTGTATTCAATTCCACTCCATTACTTTCCATTCCATTCCATGCTACTCCATTCCACTCCACTCCACTCCACTGCATTGCATTCCATTCCTTCACATTCCATTGCATTCCTTTCCATTCAATTCAAATCCACTGTTTTCCACTCCACTCCTCTCCACTCCACTGCATTCCCTTCCTTCCTATTCGCCTTCATTCCAATACCCTCGATTCCATTCCATTCCATTTCATTCCTTTCCATTCCATTCCAATGCATTCCATTCTATTTCATTCCATTCCCCTACATTACATTACATTCTTTCCCCTAGAATCCACTCCCCTTCACTCCACTCCATTCGATTCCAATGCATTCTTTCAATTCAAATCCACTGTTCTCCACTCCACTCCTCTCCACTTCACTGCATTTCTTTCCTTCCAATTCGAGTCCATTCCAGTACACTCCATTCCATTCCATTCCATTCCATTCCAACCCATTCCATTCCATGCGATTCCTTTTCACTCCATTCCACTGCACTCCACTCCCTTCTTTTCTTCTCCATTCCACTACACTGCAATCCACTGCAGTTTATTCCATTCCATTCTATTCCGTTCGATTGCATTCCATTCCATTCAATTGAAATCCACTCATCTCCACTCCACTCCTCTCCACTCCACTGTATTCCATTCCTTCCATTCCCTCCATTCCAGTGCATTACTTTGCATTCCATTCCATTCCACACCATTCCACTCCTCTCCACTCCTGTCCTTTCTTCTCCATTCAACTCCTCTACACTCCACTGTACTTTTTTCCATTCCATTCCATTCCATTCCATCCCATTCCATTCCATGCCATTCCTTTTCACTCCATTCCACTGCACTCCACTCCCTTCTTTTATTCTCCATTCCACTACACTGCAATCCACTGCAGTTTTTTCCACTCCATTCTATTCCATTAGATTGCATTCCATTCCATTCAATTGAAATCCCCTCTTCTCCACTCCACTATATTCCATTCCTTCCCATTCCCCTCCATTCCAGTGCATTACTTTGCATTCCATTCCATTCCATTCCACGCCATTCCACTCCTCTCCACTCCTGTCCGTTCTTCTCCATTCAACTTCTCTAAACTCCACTGTACTTTTTCCATTCCATTCCATTCCATTCCATTCTTTTCCACTAGAATCCACTCCACTACCTTCCAATGCATTCCATTCCATTCCATTCCATTCAAATGCACTCTTCTCCACTCCACTCCGCTCCAATCCACTGCATTCCATTCCTTCCATTTTGCTTCCATTCCAGTCAACTCCCTTCCATTCCATTCCATTCCGTGGTATTCCATTCCAGTCATTTCAATTCCATTCCATTCCACTCTATAACACTCCATTCCACTCCCTTCCTTTGTTCTCCATTAGGCTCCACTGCTCTTCTCTCATTCCACTGCATTCCATTCTATCCCATTCCATTCCCTTCCATTCCATTCCATTCCATTCTTTTCCACTAGAATCCACTACACTCCACTCCACTTCATTCCATTCCATTCCATTCCATTCCATTCCATTCCATTCCATTCCATTCAAATTCAATCTTCTCCACTCCACTCCCCTCCACTCAACTTCATTCCATTCCTTCCCTTTCACCTCCATTCCAGTCCATTCAATTCCATTCCATTTTATTCCATTCCATTCCATTGCATTCTTTTCCACTCCATTCCACTCCACTCCATTCTCTTCCTTTCTTCTCCGTTCCACCCCAGTGCAATCCACTGCCCTTATATACATTCCATTCCATTCCGTTCCATCACATTCATTCCATTCCATTCCTTTGCATTCCATTCCCTTTCTTTCCACTAGAATCTACTACACTCCACTCCAATCCATTCCATTCTATTCCATTCCATTCAAATCCACTGTTCTCCACTACACTCCTCTCCAATCTCTGCATTCCATTATTTCCCATTCGCCTCCATTCCAGACCTTTCCACTCCATTCTATTCCATTCCATTCCATTGCACTCCATTGCACTCCTCCCCTCTCCCTTTCTTCTCCATTCCACTCCGCTGCACTCCACCGGCCTTTGTTCTATTCCATTCCATTCCATTCCACTCCATGCATCTCCTTTCCAGTCCACTGCATTCCATTCAATTCCATTCTATACCATTCCAATCCATTCCACCTGAATCCACTCTACTACCCTCCATTCAATTCCACTCCACTCCACTCTACTCCACTCCATTCCATTCCTTCCCATTCTGCTCCACTCCACTACACTCCTCTCCATAAAATTCAATTCCACTTCACTGCACTCCACTCCACTCGATTCCATTCCATTTCATTTCATTGCATTGCATTCCATTCAATTCCAGATCCACTCTTTTCCAATCCACTCCTCTCCACTCCACTGCATTCCATTCCTTCCCATTCACCTCCATTCCAGTCGATTCCATTCCATTCCATTTCACTCCATTCCACTCTAATCCACTCCCTTCATTTCTTCTCCATTCCACTCCATTGCACTCCACTGCACTTTTTTCCATTCTATTCCATTCCATTGCATTGCATTCCATTCCATTCAATTCAAATCCACTCTTCTCCACTCAATCCTCTCCAATCCACTTTATTCCATTCCTTCCCATTCGCCTCCATTGCGGTGCACTCCATTCCTTTCCACTCCACTCCTCTCCACTCCACTGCATTCCATTCCTTCCTATTCGCCTCCATTCCAGTTGATTCCACTCCATTCCATTCCATTTCACTCCATTCCACTCTAATCCACTCCCTTCTTTTCTTCTCCATTCCACTCCACTGCAATTTTTTCCATTCTATTCCATTCCATTGCATTGCATTCCATTCCATTCAATTCAAATCCACTCTTCTCCACTCCACTCCTCTCCAGTCCACTTTATTCCATTTCTTCCCATTCGCCTCCATTGCGGTGCACTCCATTCCTTTCCATTCCATTCCATTCCATTCCATTCCATTCCACTCCATCCCACTCTACTCCACTGCCTTCTTTTCTTCTCCTTTCAACTCCACTACACTCCACTGCACTTTTTTCCATTCCATTCCATTCCATTCCATTCCATTCCATTCTTTTCCACTAGAGTCCACTCCACTACACTAAAGTGCATTCCATTGCATTCAATTCAAGTTCAATCTTCTACACTCCACTCCTCTCCAATCCACTGTATTCCACTCCTTCCCATTCGCCTCCATTCCAGTTGACTCCATTCCATTCTATTCCATTCCATTCCATTCCATTCCATTCCATTCCATTCCATTCCATTCCATTCTATAACACTCCATTCCAATCCCTTTCTTCCTACTCCTTTCCACTCCACTACACTCCACTGCATTTTTTCATTCCATTCTATTCTTTTCCACTAGAACCCACTGCCCTCCATTCCACTTTATTCCATTCCATTAAATTTCACTGTTCTCCACTCCAATCCTCTCCACTCCACTGCATTCCACTCCTTCCCTTTTGCCTTCATACCAGTCCACTCCATTCCATTGCATTCCACTCCATTCCATTCCATACCATTCCATTCCATTCCTCTCCAATCCACTCCCTTCCTTTCTTCTCCATTCCACTCCACTGCACTCCACAGTGCACTTTTTTCCATTCCATTCCATCCCATTCCAATCCATACCATTCCATTCCTTTCCATTCCCCTCCATTCCTCTAAACTCCACTCTCTTCCTTTCTTCTCCATTCCACTCCACTGCACTCCATTCCATTCCATTCCATTCCATTCCATTCCATTCCATTCCATTCCATTCCACTCCTTTCCACTGCATTCCGTTCTTTTTGCCCAGAATCCACTCCACTCCACTCCAATACATTCCATTCCATTCCAGCCAAATCCAATCTTCTCCACTCCACTCTTCTCCACTCCACTGAATTCCATTACTTTCCTTTCAGCTCCATTCCAGTTCACTCCATTTCATTCCATTAAATTCCATTTTATTTCTTTCCAGTCCATTACACTCTACTGCACTCCCTTCCTTTCTTCTCCATTGCACTCCACTGCACTTTTCTCCATTCCATTCCATTCCATTCCATTCCATTCCATTCCATTCCATTTCATTCCATTCCATTCCATTCCCTCCCATTCTTTTCCACTAGATTCCTCTCCACTTCACTCCAATCAATTCCATTCCATTCCACTCCATTCTACTCCACTCCACTCCCTTCCTTTCTTCTCAGTTCCACTCCACTGCATGCAACTGCACTTTTTTCAATTCCATTCCATTGTTGTCTTTTCCATTAAATTCTTTTCAACTAGAATCCACTCCACTCCACTCCAATCCATTCCTTTCCAGTCCTTTCAATTCAAATCCACTCTTCTCCAATCCACTCCACTGCAATCCATTTGTTCTCATTTGCCTCCATTCCAAACGACTCCATTCCATTCCATGCCATTCCATTCAACTCCATTCTACTCCACTCCACTCCCTTCCTTTCTTCTCCATTCCAGTCCACTGCACTCCACTGCACTTTTTTCATTCCATTACATTCCTTTCCATCCATTGCATTCCATTCCGATCCGTTCCAATACATTCCATTCCGTTCCATTCCATTCCCTTTTATTACATTCCATTCCACTCAACCCATCTCCACTCCAGTCCACTGCCTTCGATTCCATTCTATTCTAATACATTCCATTCCATTCCTCATGAATCCACTCTATTCCCCTCCATTCCTCTCCACTCCACTCCACATCATTCCATTACTTCCCACTCCACTCCACTCCACTCCTCTCCATTCCATTCAATTAAAGTACACTGCATTACACTCCACTCCACTCCATTCCATTCCTTTCCATTCCTTTTCATTCGGTTCCATTGTGTTCCATTGCATTCCATTACTTTTCATTCCATTTCATTCTACTCCAATCCACTCCAACTCAATCCTCTGCATTCCATTCCATTCGATTCCATTCAATTCCATTAGATTCCACTCCATTCCACTCCACTCCCTTGCTTTCTTCTACATTCCACTCCACTACACTTTATTCCATTCCATTCCATTGCATTCCATTCCATTCCATTAATTTCCACTCTAATCCACTCCACTCCTCTCCAATCCATTCCATTCCGTTCAATTCAATTCAAATCCACTCTTCTCCACTCCACTCCTCTCCACTCCACTGCATTCCATTCCTTCCCATTCACCTCCATTCCAGTCCACTCCATTCTATTTCATTCCATTCCACTCCATTCCACTCACTTCCATTCTTCTCCATTCCACTCCACTAAACTCCACTGCACTTTTCTCCATACCCTTCCATGCCATTCCATTCGATTCCACTCTATTCCCTTCTTTTCCACTAGAATCCACTAAACTCCATTCCAACCCATTCCATTCCATACCTTTCAATTCAATTCCACTGTTCTCCACTCCACTCCTTTCCACTCAAATGCGTTCCATTCCTATCCGTTCCCCTACATTCCAATCCACTCCATTCCATTCCAATCCATTTCATTCTATTCCACTCCATTCCATTCCTTTCCACTCCATTCCACTCCACTCCACTGCCTTCCTTTCTTCTCCATTCAGTTCCACTACACTCCACTGCCCTTTTTTCCATTCCATTCCATTCCATTCCATTCCATTCCATTCCATTCCATTCCATTCCATTCCATTCTTTTCTACTAGAATCCACTCCATTACACTCTAATTCATTCCATTCCATTCAATTCAAGTGCATGCTAATCCACTCCACTTCTTTCCATTCCACTGTATTCCATTCCTTCCCATTCTCCTCCATTCCAGTCAACTCCATTCCATTCCATTCCAATCCATTCCATTCCATTGCATTCAATTCCATTCCATTCCATTCCATTCCATTACATTCATTGCTATTCCATTCCATTCCACTCCACTTTATAAAACTCCATTCCACTACCTTCCTTTCTTCTGCCCTCCACTCCACTACACTCCACTGAAATTTTTTCCATTTCATTCCATTCTATTCCGTTCCATTCCATACTGTTTCATTCCATTCCATTCCATTCCATTCCACTCCATTCCATTCCTTTCCATTCCATTCCATTCCATTCCATTCCATTCCATTCCATTCCATTCCATGCTATTCCATTCCATTCCACTCCACTTTATAACACTCCATTCCACTACCTTCCTTTCTTCTGCCCTCCACTCCACTACACTCCACTGAAATTTTTTCCATTTCATTCCATTCTATTCCGTTCGGTTCCGTACTGTTTCATTCCATTCCATTCCACTCCACTCCATTCCATTCCTGTCCATTCCATTCCATTCCATTCCATTGAAATTCATTCTTCTCCACTCCAGTCCTCTCCACGCCACTGCATTCCATTCGTTCCCATTCGCCTCCATTCCTGGCCACTCCTTTCCATTCCATTCTATTCCTTTCCATTCCATTCCATTGCATTCCCTTCCATTCCTTTCTGTTCCGTCCCATTCCTTTCCATTCCATTCTATTCCATTCCATTCCATTCCATTCCTTTCCATTCCATTCCATTGCACTCCATTCCACTCCACTCCACTCCCTTACTTTCTTCTCCATTCCACTCCTCTGCACTCCACTGCAGTATTTTCCTTTCCATTCCATTCCAATGCATTCCATTCCATTCCATTCCATTCCATTCCATTCCATTCCATTCCATTCCATTCCATTCCATTCCATTCCATTCCATTCCTTCCTTTCCATTCCATTCCAATCCATTCCATTCCGTTAGATTCCATTGCATTCCATTCCATTCCGTTACTTTCCATTCCATTCAATTCCATTCTTTTCCATTAGAGTCCACTCCACTCCACTCCAATCCATTCCATTCCATTCCTTTCAATTCAAATACACTCTTCTCCACTGAACTCCTCTCCACTCCACTGCATTCCATTCCTTCCTATTCGCCTTCATTTGAGTCCACTCCTTTCTATTCCATTCCATTCCATTCCATTCCTTTCCATTCCACTCCATTCCACTCCACTCCACTAACTTCCTTTCTTCTCCATTCCACTATACTGCACTCTGCTGCAATTTTTTCCAGTCCATTCTGTTCGATTCCATTCCATTCCATTCCATTCTATTCCATTCCATTCTCCTCCACGCAACTCCACTCAAAAGCACTGCATTCCATTTCATTCCATTCCATTCTATCCCATTCAACTGAATCCACTCTACTGCCCTCCATTCCACTCCAATTTATTCCACTCCATTGCATTTCTTCCCTTTCCGCTCCACTGCCCTCCACCCCTCTCTATTCCATTCATTTAGAATACTCTACACCCAACTTCACTCCATTCCATTCCTTTTCATTCGGTTCCATTGCATTGCATTCCATTCCATTACTTTCCATTAAATTCCATTCTCTTCCAATCCACTACACTCCAATCCACTGCATTCCATTCCATTCCATTCCATTCCATTGCATTCCATTCCACTGAATTCAAATCCACTCTTCTCCACACCACTCCTCTCTACTCCACTGCATTCCATTCCTTCCCTTTCACCTCCATTCCAGTCCACTCCATTCCATTACAATCCATTCCATTCCATTCCATTCCATTCCACTCCATTCCACTCAACTCCACTCCCTTCCTTTCTTCTCCATTCCACTCCCCTGCACTCCACTGCACTTTTTTCCATTCCATTCCATTCCTTTCCTTTCAATTGCATTCCATTCCATTCCATTCCATACCATTCCATTGCATTCCATTCCGTACCATTCCATTGCATTCCATTCCATTCCTTCCCATTCCCTTCTTTTCCACTAGAATCTACTCCACTGTTCTCGAGTCCATTCCATTCCATTCCCTTCAGTTCAAATCCTCTGTTCTCTGCACTCTTTTCCAAACTCTTCATTGCCTACTTTCTCATTTGTCTCCATTCCATTCCATTCCATTCCATTCCCCTCAGTGGCACTCCACCTCACTCCTCTCAGTGGCACTCCACTCCACTCCCTTCATTTCTTCTCCATTCCACTCCAAATGCACTCCACTGCACTTTTTTCCATTCCATTCCATTCCGTTCCATTCCATTCCATTCCTTTCCATTCCATTCCATTCCATTCCATTCCATTCCATTCCATTCCTTTCCATTCCATTCCATTCCATTCCATTCCATTCCATTCCATTCCATTCCATTCCATTCCACTCCACGCAACTCGATTCCAATCCATTGCATTCCATTCCATTCCATTCTATTCCATTCCAGTCCATTTCACCTGATTCCACTCTACTACCCTCCACTCCACTCCACCCCATTCCATTACTTCCCATTCCACTCCACTCCACTCCACTACTCTCTTCTCCATACCATTTAATTCCAATACACTGCACTCCACTCCACTCCACTGCAATCAATTCCATTGGATTCCATTCCATTCAATTGAAATCCACTGTTCTCCATTCCACTTCTCTCCACTCCACTGTATTTCATTCCTTACCATTTGCCTCCATTCCAGTGCCCTACATTCCATTCCACTCCTTTCCATTCCATTCCACTGCATTCCAGTCCACTCCACTCCCTTCCTTTTTTCTCCATTCAACTACACTACAGTCCACTGAAAATTTTTCCATTCCATTCCATTCCTTTCCTTTCCATTCCATTCCATTCCCTTCTTTTCCACTAGAATCCACTCCACTACACTCCAATCCATTCCATTCTATTCCATTCAATTCAAATGCACTCTACTCCACTCCACTCCTCTCCTATCCACTGTATTCCATTCCTTCCCATTCGCTTCCATTCCAGTCAACTCCATTTTATTCCATACCGATCCATTGTATTCCATTCCGTTCAATTCCATTCCATTCCATTCCATGCTATTCCATTCCATTGCACTCCACTCTATAAAACTCCATTCCACTCCCTTCCTTTCTTCTGCATTTTACTCCACTACACTCCACTGCACTTTTTTCCATTCCATTCCGTTTTGTACCTTTCCATTTCATTCCTTTCCATTCCATTGCAATCCATTCTTTTCCATTGGAATCCACTTCTCTACACTCCACTTCATTCCATTCCATTCCATTCCATTCCATTCAAGTTCACTCTTCTCCTCACCACTCTCCTCCACTCCACTGCATTCCATTCGTTCCCATTGGCCTCCATTCCAGTCCACTCCATTCCATTCCATTGTATTCCATTCTATGCTATTCTTTTCCACTCCATTCCACTCCACTTCACTCCCTTCCTTTCTTCTCTATTACACTCCAGTGCACTATACTGCAGTTTTTTCCATTCCATTCCATTCCATTCCGTTACATTACATTACATTAAATTCCATTGCATTCCAATCCATTCCATTCCATTCCATTCAATACAAACCCACTTTTCTCCACTCCACTCCTCTGCACTGCACTGCATTCCATTCCTTCCCTTTTACCTCCATTCCAGTCCACTCCATTCCATTCCATTCCACAACATTCTACTCCACTCCACTCCCTTCCTTTTTACTGCAGTCCACCCCACTGGTGTCCACTGCACTTTTTTCCATTCCATTGCATTGCATTCCATTCCATTGCCTTCCATTCTATTCCATTCCATCTGATTCCATTCCATTCTATTCCATTCCATTCCATTCCATTCATTTCTTTTCATTCCATTCCCTTCTTTCCCACTTGAATCTACTCCACTCCACTCCAATCCATTCCATTCCATTCCATTCCATTCAAATCCACTCTTCTCCACTACACTTCTCTCCAATCTCTGCATTCCATTCTTTCCCATTTGCCTCAATTCCATTCAATTCAATTCCATTACATTCCTTTCCATTCCATTCCATTCAATTCAACTCCATTGCACTCCTCCCCTCTGCCGTCCTTTCTTCTCCATTCCACTCCACTGCACTTTTTTCCATTCCATTCCATTCCATTTCATTCCATTCCATTCCACTCCATGCAACTCCATTCCAATCCACTGCATTCCATTCCATTCCATTCTATTCCGTTCCAATCCATTCCACCTGAATCCACTCTACTACCCTCCACTCCACTCCACTCCACTCCACTTCACTCCACTCCACTCCACTCCTCTCCACTCCACTCCTCTCCACTCCACTCTATTCCATTCCTTCCTATTCCGCTCCACTCCCCTACCTCCTCTCCATAAAATTCAATTCCAATACACTGCACTCCACTCCACTCGACTCCATTCCATTTCGTTTCATTGCATTCCATTCCACTCAATTCAAATCCAGTCTTCTCTACTCAACTCCTCTCCACTCCACTGCATTCAATTCGTTCCCATTCACCTCCATTCCACTCGACTCCATTCCACTAGATTCCATTCCATTCCATTCCATTCCATTCCACTCCATTCCACTCTACTCCACTCCCTTCCTTTCTTCTCCATTCAACTCCACTGCACTCCACTCCACTTTTTTCCATTCCATGCCATTCCATTCCATTCCATTGCATTCCATTCAATTGAAATCCACTCTTCTCCACTCCACTCCTCTCCACCCCACTTTATTCCATTCCTCCCCATTTGCCTCCATTGCTGTGCACTCCATTTAATTCCGTTCCCTTCCATTCCACTCCATTCCACTCCACTCAATTCCATTCCTTTTTTCTCCATTCAAATCCACTAAACTCCGCTGCCATTTTTTCCATTCCATTCCATTCCATTCCATTCCATTCCATTCCATTCCATTCCATTCCACTCCATTCCGTTCCATTCCTCTCCGTTCCATTCCATTCCATTCCGTTCTTTTCTACTAGAATCCTCTCCACTAGACTCGAGTACATTCTATTCCATTGAATTCAAGTGCACTCTTCTCCACTCCACTTCTTTCCAATCCACTGTATTCCATTCCTTCCCATTCGCCTCCTTTCCAGTCAACTCTATTCCATTCTATTCCATTGCATTCCATTCCATTTCATTCCCTTCCATTCCACTCCATAACACTCCATTTCACTCCCTTTCTTTCTTCTCCTTTACACTCCACTACACTCCACTGCACATTTTTCCATTCCTTTCCATTCCGTCCAATTCCATTCTGATGTGTTCCTTTCCATTCCATTCCATTGCATTCCATTCCATTCTTTTCCACTAGAATCCTCTGCACTTCTCTACACTTCATTCCATTCCATTAAAATTCACTCTTCTCCACTCCTATCCTCTCCAATCCACTGCATTCCATTCCTTCCCATTCGCCTCCATTCCAGTCCACTCCATTCCATTCCAATCTATTCCATTCCATTCCATTCCATTCCATTCCATTCCATTCCATTCCACTCCACTCCATTCCACTCCACTCCACTAGCTTCCTTTCTTCTCTATTCCACTCCACTGCAATCCGCTGCAATTTTTTTCCATTCCATTCCATTCCATTCCATTCCACTCCACTCCACTACATTCCTTTATTCTCCATTCAACTCCACTACACTCTGTTGCCCTTTTTTCCATTCCATTCCATTCCGTTCTTTTCTACTAGAATCCACTCCACTACACTCGAATCCATTCCATTCCAATCAATTCAAGTGCAGTCTTCTCCACTCCACTTCTTTCCAATCCAGTGTATTCCATTCCTTCCCATTCGCCTCCATTCCAGTGAACTCCATTCCATTCTATTTCATTGCATTCCATTCCATTCCATTCCATTCCATTCCATTCCATTCCAATCCATAACACTCCATTCCACTCTCTTTCTTTCTTTTCCTTTCCACTCCACTACTCTCCACTGCAATTTTTTCCATTCCTTTCCATTCCATTCCATTCCATTCTGTTCCATTCCATTCCATTCCATTCCATTGCATTCCATTCCATTCTTTCCCACTAGAATACACTGCACTCGTCTCCACTTCATTCCATTCCATTCCATTCCATCAAATTCACTCTTCTGCACTCCAATCCTCTCCATTCCACTGCATTCCATTTTTTCCCATTTGCCTCCCTTCCACTCCACTCCATTCCATTCCTTTCTATTCCATTCCATTCCATTCCACTCCATTCCACTCCACTCCACTAGCTTCTTTTCTTCTCTATTCCAATCCACTGCAATCCACTGCAATTTTTTCCATTCCATTCCATTCAATTCCAGTCAATTCCATTTCATTCCTTTCCATTCCATTCCATTGCATTGCATTCCTTTCCAAACCATTCCAATCCATACGATTCCAAACCATTCAATTCCATTCCTTTCTTTTCCAATAGTATCCACTCCACTCCACTCAAATCCATTCCATTTTATTCCATTCTATTCAAATCCACCCCTCTCCACTCCACTCCTCTCCACTCCATGGCATTCCATTCCTTTCCATTCTCCTCCATTCGAGTCCAATCCATACCATTCCATTCCATACTCCATACCATTCCAGCAAATTCCATTCCACTCCACTCCATAACACTCCATTCCACTCTCTTTCTTTTCCTTTCCACTCCACTACTCTCCACTGCAATTTTTCCATTCCTTTCCATTCCATTCCATTGTGTTCCGTTCCATTCCGTTCCATTCCAATGCATTCCATTCCATTCTTTTCCACTAGAATACACTGCACTCGTCTACACTTTGTTCCATTCCATTCCATCAAATTCACTCTTCTGCACTCCAATCCTCTCCACTCCACTGCATTCCATTTTTTCCCATTCGCCTCCATTCCACTCCACTCCATTCCATTCCTTTCTATTCCATTCCATTCCATTCCATTCCATTCCATTCCACTCCATTCCACTCCATTCTACTAGCTTCTTTTCTTCTCTATTCCACTCCACTGCAATCCAGTGCAATTTTTTCCATTCCATTCCATTCAATTCTAGTCCATTCCATTTCATTCCTTTCCATTCCATTCCATTGCATTCCATTCCTTTCCAAACCATTCCAATCCATACGATTCCAAACCATTCAATTCCATTCCTTTCTTTTCCAGTAGTTTCCACTCCACTCCACTCAAATCCATTCCATTCCATTCCATTCCATTCCATTCCATTCCATTCCATTCAAATCCACCCCTCTCCACTCCACTCCTCTCCACTCCATGTCATTCCATTCCTTTCCATTCTCCTCCATTCGACTCCAATCCATACCATTCCATTCCATAACATTCCATCAAATTCCATTCCACTCCACTCCATTCCACTCCACTCCATTCCATTGCTTTCTTCTCCATTCAATTCCACTACACTCCACTGCCCTTTTTTCCGTTCCATTCCATTCCATTCCATTCCGTTCCATTCCATTCCATTCTTTTCTACTAGAATCCACTCCACTACACTCTAATCTATTCCATTTCATTCAATTCAACTGCATTCTTCTCCACTCCACTTCTTTCCAATCCACTGTATTCCATTCCTTCCCATTCGCCTCCATTCCTTTCAACTTCATTCCATTCAATTCCATTCCATTCCTTTCCATTCCATTACATTACATTCCACTCCATAACACTCCATTCCACTCCCTTTCTTTCTTCTTCTTTCTACTCCCCTAGACTCCACTGCACTTTTTTCCATTCCTTTCCCTTCCATTCCATTCCATTCTGTTCCGTTCCTTTCAGTTCCTTTCCATTGCATTCCATTCCATTCTTTTCCACTAGAGTCCAATGCACTCCTCTCCACTTCATTCCATTCCATTCCATCAAATTCACTCTTCTCCAATCCAATCCTCTCCACTGCACTGCATTCCATTTTTTCCCATTCCCCTCCATTCCATTGCATTCCATTCCATTCCATTCCATTCCATTCCATTCCACTCCACTCGACTAGCTTCCTTTCTTCTCTATTCCACTCCACTTCAATCCACTGCAATTTTTTCCATTCCATTCCATTCCATTCCATTCCATTCCATTCCATTCCATTCCATTCCATTCCGTTCCATTCCATTCCATTCCTTTGCATTCCATTCCATTCCATTCCAATCCATCCAATCCATTCTATTCCATTCCATTCATTTCCAATCCATTCCATTCCATTCTCTTCCACTAGAATCCACTCCACTCCACTCCAATCCATACATTACATTCCATTCATTAAAAATCCACTCTTCTCCACTCCACTACACTGCATTCCATTCCTTCTCTTTTGCCTCCATTCCAGTACACTCCATTGCATTCCAATCCATTCCATGCCAAAACATTACATTCCACTCCTTTCCCCTCCTCTTCTCTACCTTCCTTTCTTCTCCATTCTACTCCACTGCACGTCACAGCACTTTTACCACTCCATTCCATTCCATTCCACTCCGCTGCATTCCACTGTGCTCCACTCCCTTCCTTTCTTCTGCATTCCACTCCACTGCACCCAACCGCACTTTTTTCCCATTCCATTCCATTCCATTCCATTCCATTCCATTCCATTCCATTCCATTCCATCTCTTCCACTAGAATCCACTCCACTCCACTCCAATCCATTACATTACATTCCATTCATTAAAAATCCACTCTTCTCCACTCCACTACACTGCATTCCATTCCTTCCCTTTTGCCGCCATTCCAGTACACTCCATTGCATTCCAATCCATTCCATTCCAAACCATTACATTCCACTCCTTTCCCCTCCTCTTCTCTCCCTTCCTTTCTTCTCCATTCTACTCCACTGCACGTCACAGCACTTTTACCACTCCATTCCATTCCATTCCACTCTGCTGCATTCCACTGTGCTCCACTCCCTTCCTTTCTTCTCCATTCCACTCCACTGCACCCAACCGCACTTTTTTCCCATTCCATTCCATTCCATTCCATTCCATTCCATTGCATTCCATTCCATTCCCTTCCAATCTGTTTCACTCAATTCCACTGCACTCCACTCCCTTCCTTTCTTCTCCATTCCACTCCACTGCACCCAACCGCACTTTCTTTCCATTCCATTCCATTCAATTCCATTCCATTCCATTCCATTCTTTTACACTAGAATCCACTCCAGTCCAATCCATTCCTTTACATTCCATTCCATTCAATTCAAATCTACTCTTCTCCACTCCACTGTTCTCCAGTCCACTGCATTCCATTCCCTCCCATTCGCCTCCATTCCCGTCTACTATGTTCCATTCCATTCCATTCCATTCCATTCCATGCCATGCCATTCCAGTCTAATTCACTCCCTTCCTTTCTTCTCCATTCCACTCCTCTGCACTCCACTGCACTTTTTTCCATTCTATTCTATTCCATTCCATTCCATTCCATTCATTCCATTCCGTTTCTTTCCACTCCATTCCTTTCCATTCCATCCCTCTGCCATGCAACTCCACTGCAATCCACAGCATTCCATTCCATTAGATTCCATTCCATTCCACCTTCATCCAATCGAATTCACTCCATTCCACTCCATTCCATTCCATTCCTTCCCATTGAACTCCCATCCACAACACTCCTCTCCATTCCATTCATTTCCACTACACTGTACTCCACTCCATTCCATTCCTTTCTATTCCATTCCTTTTAATTCCATACCATTGTATTGCATTCAATTCCATTCCATTCCATTCTACTCCAATCCACTCCACTACATTCCACTGCATTTCATTCCATTCCATCCCATTCCATTGCATTCCATTCCATTGAATTCTAATTCACTCTTCTCCACTCCACTCCTGTCCACTCCACTGCATTCCATTCCTTCCCATTCTCCTCCCTTGCATTCCACTACATTCCATTCCATTCCATTCCATTCCATTCCATTCCATTCTTTCCACTAGAATCCACTCCACTCCACTCCATTCCATTCCATTCCATTCAACTCTGCTCTTCTCCACTCCACTCCTCTCAAGTCCAATGCATTCCATTCCTTCCCATATGCCTCCATTCCAATCCACTCCTGTCCATTCCATTCCATTCCATTCCACTGCACTCAACTCCTTTCCTTTCTTCTTCATTACACTCCACTACATTCCACTGAACTTTTTTCCTTTCTTTCCATTCCATTCCATTCCAATCCGTTCAAATCCACTCTTCTCCACTCCATTCCTCTCCACTCCAATGCATTCCATTCCTTTCACTCGCCTCCATTCCAGTACACTCCATTTCATTCCATTCCATTCCATTCAATTCCATTCTATTCTACTCCATTCATTTCCATTCCATTCCACTCCACTCCACTCCACTACCTTCTTTTCTTTTGCATTCTGGTCCACTGCACTCCACTGCACTTTTTTCCATTCCATTTCATTCCATTCCATTCCATTCCTTCCCATTCCATTCCATTCCATTTCATTCCATTCCATTCCATTGAATTCAAATCCACTCTTCTCCACACCACTCCTCTTCACTCCACTGCATTCCATTCCTTCGCATTCGTCTCCATTCCAGTCTAATCCTTTCCATTACAATCCATTCCATTCCATTCCATTCCTTTCCACTCCACTCCACTCCTCCGCACTCCCTTCCTTTATTCTCCATTTCACTCCAATGCACTCCACAGCACTTTTTTCCATTCCACTACATTCCCTTCCATTCAATTCAATTCTATTCCATTCCTATCCATTCCACCCCAGTCCTCTCCCTTCCTTTCTTCTCCATTCCACTCAACTGCACTCCACTGCAGTTCTTTCCTTTCTGTTCCATTACATTCCCTTGTTTTCCACTAGAATATACCCCAATCCCCTCCAATCCTTTCCATTCCATTACCTTCAATTCAAATCCACTCTTCTCCTCTACACTCCTTTCCTAACCCTGCATTCTATTCTTTCCCATTTGACTCCATTCAAGTCCATTCCATTCCATTCCATTGCATTCCACTCCATTGCACTCTACCCCAATCCCTTCATTTCTTCTCCATTCCAATCTACTGCACTGTACTGCACTTTTTCCATTCCTTTCCATTCCATTCCATTCTGTTCCATTCCAGTCCAGTCCATGCAACTCCATTGCAATCCACTGCATTCCATTCCATGCCATTCTATGCCATTCCCATCCATTCCACCTCATTCCACTCTACTACCCTCCACTCCACTCCACTCAACTCAACTCCATTCCATTCCTTCCCATTCCACTCCACTCCACTACAATCTTCTCCATACCATCAATTCCAATACACTGCACTCCACTCCACTCCATTCCTTTCCATTTCATTCCATTCCATTCAACTGAAATCCACTTTTCTCCACTCCACTCCTCTCCACTCCATTGCATTCCACTGCTTACCATTCGCCTCCATTCCAGTGCACTACATTCCATTCCATTACTTTCCAATCAATTCCACTCTATTCCACTCCACTCCACTACCTTCCTTTCTTCTCCCTTCAACTCCACTACACTGCACTGCACTTTTTTCCATTCCATTCAATTCCTTTCCATCCCATTCCATTCCATTCCTTTCCATTCCATTCCATTCTTTTCCAATAGAATCCACTCCACTACACTCCAATCCACTCCATTCCATTTCACTCAATTCAAATGCACTCTACTCCACTCCACTCCTCTCCAACCCACTATATTCCATTACTTCCCATTCACCTCCTGTCCAGTTTATTCCATTCCATTCCATTCCATTCCACTCCATAACACTGCATTCCACTCCCTTCCTTTCTTCTCCATTCCACTACACTCCACTCCACTGCACATTTTTCCATTCCATTCCATTCCATTCCATTCCCTTCCCTTCCCTTCCCTTCCATTCTGTTCCATTCCGTTCCATTTCATTCTATTCAATTCCACTCTTTTCCACTAGAATTCACTCCATTCCACTCCGATTCATTCCATTCCATTCCATTCCATGCAAATTCACTCTTCTCCGCTCCTCTCCTCTCCAATCCACTGGATTCCATTCCTTCCCATTCTCCTCCTTTCCAGTGCAGTACATTGTAATCCATTCCATTCCATTCCATTCCATGCCATTCTACTCCACTCCACTCCCTTCCTTTCTTCTCCATTCAACTCCACTACACACCACTGGACTTTTTTCCATTTTTCCCATTCCATTCCATTCCATTCCGTTCCATTCCAATCCATAAAATTCCATTCCATTCCATTCATTTCCACTAGAATCCACTCCACTCCACTCCAATCCATTCCATTCCATTCCTTTCCATTCAATACAAATCCACTCTTCTCCACTAAACTGCTCTGCACTCCACTGCATTCCATTCCTTCCGTTTTGCCTCCATTCCCGTCCACTCCATACCAATCCAATCCATTCCATGCCATTCCATTCCATTCCATTCCACTCGAATCCACTCCACTCCCCTCCCTTCCTTTCTTCTGCATTCCACTCCACTGCACTCCAATGCAGTTTTTCCATTCCATTCCATTCCATTGCATTCCATTCCATTCCATTCCACTCCATTCCATTCCCTTCTTTTCCCCTAGAATCTACTCCACTCCCGTCCAATCCTTTCCATTCCATTCCATTCAATTCAAATCCACTCTTCTCCGCTACACTCCTCTCCAATATCTGCATTCCATTCTTTCCCATTTGCCTCCATTCCATTCCATTCCATTCCACTACATTGCAATCCACCGTTCTCCCTTCCTTTCTTCTCCATTCCACTACATTACACTCCACAGCACTTTTTTCCATTCCATTCCATTCCATTCCTTTCCATTCCATTCCATTCCACTCCATTGCAATCCACACTTCTCCCTTCCTTTCTTCTCCATTCCACTACATTACACTCCACTGCACTTTTTTCCATTCCATTCCATTTCTTTCCTTTCCATTCCATTACATTTCACTCCACGCAACTGCGTTCCAATCCACTGTATTCCATTCCATTCCATTCTATTCCATTCCAATCTATTCCACCTGAATCCACTCTACTATTCTCCACTCCTCTACACTCCACTCCACTTCATTCCATTCCTTTCCATTCCACTCCACTACACTCCTGTCCATACCATTCAATTCCAATACACTGCACTCCACTCCACTCCATTCCATTCCATTGCATTCCATTCCATTCAATTGAAATACACTTTTCTCCACTCCACTCCTTTCCACTCCACTGCATTCCATTCCTTCTCATTTGCCTACATTCCAGTCCACTCCATTCCATTCCATTCCATTCCACTCCATTCATTTCCTTTCCACTCCATTCCACTGCATCCACTCAGTTCCTTTCTCGTCCATTCCACTCCACTGCACCCTTTGTACATTTTTCCATTCCATTTTATTCTCTTCCATTCAATTGCATTCCATTCCATTGCATTCCATTCCAATCCATTCCAATCCATTGTATTGTTTTCCACTAGAATCCACTCCATTCCACTCCAATCCATTCCATTCCATTTAATTAAATTGAAATCAACTATTCTCCACTAAATTCCTATTCACTTCACTGCATTCCAATCCTTCCCATTCACTTCTACTCCTGTCCGCTCCATTCCATTCCATCCCATTCCGTACCTTTCCATTCCATTCCACTCTTTTCCACTCCACTCCACTCCCATCCTTGATTCTCCATTCCACTCCACTGCACTTCACTGCACTTTTGTGAATTCCATTCCATTCCAAACCATTCCATTGCATTCCATCCCATTCCTTTCCATTCAGTTACTTTCCATTTCATTCCATTCCATTCCAATCCATTCCATTCCCCTCCATGCAACTTCTCTCCAATCCACTGCATTCCATTCCATTCCATTGTATTGCATTCCATTCCATTACTTTCCATTCCATTCTACTCCAATCCACTCCACTTCAATCCACTGCATTCCATTCTATTCCATTCCATTCCATTGCATTAAATTCTCTTCAATTCTAATCCACTCTTCTCCACTCCTCTCCACTGCACTGCATTCCATTCCTTCCCATTCGCCTTCATTCCACTCTAATCCTTTCCATTGCATTCCATTCCAGTGCATTCCACTCCACTCCACTCCCTTCCTTTCTTCTCCATTCCACTACACTACACCACAATTTTTTCCACTCCATTCCATTCCATTCCACTCCATTCCAATTCTTTCCATTCTATTCCATTCCATTCCATTCCATTCTTTTCCACTAGAATCCACTCCACTCCACTCCAATCCTTTCCATTCCATTCAATTCTAATCCTCTCTTCTCCACTCCACTCCTCTCCACTGCATTCCATTCCTTCCTATTCATCTCCATTGCTGTCCACTACATTCAATTAAATTCCACTCCATTCCATTCCAGTCCATTCCACTACATTTCCTTCCACTCCATTCCAATCCACTCCATTCCACTCTATTCCACTGCATGCCATTCCCTTCCTTTCTTCTCCATTCCACTCCATTGCACTCCACTGCACTTTTCTCCATTCAACCCCTTCCCATTTGAATGCATTCTATTCCATTCCATTCTAATCCATTCCATTCCACTCCATTCCATTCCAGTCCATTCCACTCCAATCCACTACCTTCCTTTCTTCTCCATTCCACTCCACTAGACACCAATGCAATTTTTCCCTTCCATTCCTTTCCATTCCATTCCAGCACATTCCATTCTATTCCACTAGAATCCCCTCCAATCCAATCCATTCCATTCCATTCCATTCCATTGAATTAAAATCCACTCTTCTCCACTCCATTCCTCTCCACTCCTCTGCATTCCATTCCTTCTCATTCGCCTCCATTCCATGCCAATCCATTCCATTCTCTTCCATTCCTTTCCACTCCATTTCATTCACACCATTCTACTCCACTCCATTCCCTTCCTTTCTTCTCCATTCCACTCCACTTCACTCCACTGCATTTTTTCCTTTCCATTCCATTCCATTCATTTCCATTCCATTGCATTCCATTCCATTCCATGCCATTACATTCCATTCAATTTCATTCCATTCCATTCTGTTCCATTGCATTCCATTCTTTTCAACTAGAATCCACCCCATTCCACTCTAATCCATTGCATTCCAATCCATTCCTTTCAAATCCAATCTTCTCCACTCCACTCCTCTCCAATCCACTGCATTCCATTCTTTCCCATTCGGCAACAGTCCACTCCACTCCACTCCATTCCACTCCATTCCATTCCGTTCCATTCCATTCCAATCCATTCCTTTGCATTCCATTGCATTCCATTACATTCCGATCCATTCTGTTCCATTCCATTCCGTTCCATATCATTCCAATCGATTCCATTTCCTTCCGCTCCACACAACTGCACTCCAATCCACTGCATTCCCTTCCATTCTATTCTATTCCATTAGAATAGAATCCACTCTACTCCCCTCCATTCCACTCCAATCCACTTCAATCCATTCCATTCCTTCCCATTCCACTACACTTCACTACCCTCCTCTCCATTCCATTCAATTCAAATACCCTTCACTCCACTGCATTCAATTCCATTTCATAAATTTTCATTCCGTTCCATTGTTTTCCATTCCTTTCCATTGCTTTCCATTCCATTCCATTCTTCTGCAATACACTACACTCCAATCCACTGTAATCCATTCCATTCCATTCCATTGCATTCCATTCCATTTAATTCAAATCCACTCTTCTCCACTCCACTCCTCTCCAGGCCACGGCAAACAATTCTTCCCATTCGACTCAATTCCTCTCTACTCCATGAAATTCCATTCTATTAATTTCCATTCCATTCCATTCCATTCCATTCCATTCCATTCGGTTTAACACCACTCCACTGCCTTCCTTTCTATTCCATTGCACTCCATTACACTCCACTGTATTTTTTTTCGTTGTATTCCATTCCATTCCATTCCATTCCATTCCATTCCATTCCATTCCATTCCATTCCATTCATTACATTGCATTCCTGTCAATTCCATTCTATTCCATTCCATTCCATTCTTTTCCACTAGAATCCACTCCACTCCACTGCACAGAATAGAAAGAAGTTTCACAGAATGCTTCGGTGCAGTTTTTATGGGAAGATATTTCGTTTTTCACCTTAGGCTTCAATGTTCGCAAAATGTACAATTGAAGATTCTACAAAAAGTGTGTTTCAATGCATCTCAATCAAAAGAAAGGCTGAACTCTGTTAAATGAATGTGCAGATCAGAAAGACGTTCCACAGAATGCTTCTGTGTAGTTTTTATGGGAAGATATTCCGTTTTTCACAGTAGGCCTCAATGTTCTCCAAATGTCCACTTGCAGATTCTACAAAAAGAGTGTTTCAAAACAGCTCAATCAAAAGAAATGTTCAACTCTGTTAGATGAATGCATAGATCTGAAATAAGTTTCAGAGATTGCTTCTGTGTAGTTTTTACTTGAAGATATTTCATTTTTCACCAAAGGCCTCAATGCTCTACAAATGTCCACTTGCAGATTCTACAAAAAGAGTGTTTCAAAACTGCTCAATCTATACAAAAGTTAAACTCTGTGAGATGAATGCACTGAATAGAAAGAAGTCTCACAGAATGCTTTAGTGTAGTTTTTATGGGAAGATATTTTGTTTTTCTCCATAGGCCACAATATTCTCCAAATGTCCGTTTGCAGATTATACAAAAAGTGTCTTTCAAAACAGCTCAATCATAAGAAAGTTTCAACTCTGTAAAATGAATGCACAGAACAGAGAAAAATTTCACAGAATCCTTCTGTGTAGTTTTTATGGGGAGATGTTTCGTTTTTCACTATAGGCCTAAATGTTTTCCAAATGTCCACTTGCAGATACTACAAAAAGAGTTTTTCAAAACAGATCCAACAAAAGACATGTTCAACTCTGTAAGAAGAACACAAAGACTGGAAAAAAGTTTCACAGAATGCTTCTCTGTAGTTTATACTTGAAGATATTCCTTTTTCCACGATAGGTCTCAAAGCACTCCAAATGTCCACTTGCAGTTTATACAGAAAGAGTGTTTCAAAACAGCTCAATCAAAAGAAAGGTTCAAGTCAGTGAGATGAATTCACAGAAAAGAAAGTTGTTTCACAGAATGGTTCTGTATAGTTTTTATCGGAAGATATTTCTTTTTTCACCATAGGCCTCAATGTTCTCCAAATGTCCCCTTGCAGATTCTACAAAGAGAGTGTCACAAAACAGGTCAATCAAAAGAAAGGTTCAACTCTCCTAGATGAATGCACACATCAGAAGTTAGTTTCACAGAATGATTCCATGTAGTTTTTATTTGAAGGTATTCCTTTTTCCACGATAGGCCTCAAAGCGCTCCAAATGTCCAGTTGCATATTGTACAAAAAGAGTGTTTCAAAACTGCTCAATCAAAAGAAAAATTTTAATCTGTGAGGTGAACACATGGAATAGAAAGGAGTTTCACAGAAAGCTTCTATGTAGTTTTTATTGAAAGATATTTTGTTTTTCACCGTATGCCTCAATGTTCTCAAAATATCCACTTCCAGATTGTACAAAAAGTATGTTTCAAAACAGATCAATCAAAAGAAAGTTTCCACTCTGTAAGATGAATGCACGGATCAGAAAGTAGTTTCACAGAATGCTTCTGGGTAGTTTTTATATGAAGGTATTCCTTTTTCCACTATAGAACTGAAAGTGCTCCAAATTTCCAGATGCAGATTCTACAAAAAGAGTGTTTCAAAACAGCTCAATCAAAAGAAATGTTCAACACTGTTACATTAGAGCACAGGTGAAAAAGAAGTTTCACAGAATGCTTCTGTGTAGTTTTTATTTGAAGATATTCCTTTTTCCATGATAGGCCTCATAGCGCTCAAAATGTCCACCTGCAGATTCTACAAAAAGAGAGTTTCCAAACTGCTCAATCAAAAGAAAGGTTCAACTCCGTTAAATGAATGCACAGAACAGAGTAAATTTTCACAGAATGCTGCTGTGTAGTTTTTAAGGGAAGATATTTCGTTTTTCACTATGGACCTCAATGTTCTCCAAAGGGTCCACTTGCAGATTCTACAAAAAGTGTGTTTCAAAACAGATCAATCAAAAGAAATGTTCAACAATGTTGGATGAATGCACAGATCAGAAATGAGTTTCACAGAATGTTCCTGTGTAGTTTTTATTTGAAGATATTCCTTTTTCCACAATAGGCCACAAAGCACTGCAAATGTCCACTTGCAGATTCTACAAAAAGAGTGTTTCAAAACTACTAAATCAAAAGAAAAGTTCTTCTCTGTGACGTGAATGCACGGAATAGAAATAATTTCACAGAATTCTTCTGTGTAGTTTTTATGGGGAGATATTTCATTTTTCACCATAGGTGACAGTGTTCTCCATGTGTCCACTTGCAGATTCTACAAAAAGTTTATTTCAAAACTGCTCAATCAAAATAAATGTTCAATTCTCTTAGATGAATGCACAGATCAGAAAGAAGTTTCACAGAATGCTTCTGTGTAGTTTTTACTTGAGGATATTCCTTTTTTCACTATGGGCCTCTATGTTCACCAAATGTGCACCTGCAGATTCTACAAAAAGAGTGTATCATAACTGCTCCATCCAAAGAAATCTTCAACACTGTGAGATAAACGCACAGAAAAGAGAAAAGTTTCACAGAATGCTTCAGTGTAGTTTTTATAGTAAGATAATTCGTTTTTCACCATAGGCCTCAATATTCTCCAAATGTCCACTTACAGATTCTAAAAAAAGAGTGTTTCAAAGCAGATCAATCAAAAGAAATATTCAACCCAGTTGGATTAATGCACAGATCAGAAAGTAGATTCACAGAATGCTTCTGTGTAGTGTTTATGGTAAAATATTTCGTTTTTCACAATAGGCCTCTATGTTCTCCAATTGTTCACTTGTAGATTCTACAAAAAGAGTGTTTCAAAACTGCCCAATCAAAAGAAAGTTTCAACTCTGTTATATGAATGCACAGAGTATTATGAAGTTTCACTGAATGTTTCTGTGTAATTTTCATGAGAATATATTTCGTTATTCACCATAGGCCTCAAAGCTCTCCAAATATCCACTTGACAATTCCACAAAAAGACTGTTTCTAAACTGCTCAATCAAAACAAAGGTTCTACTATGTGAGATGAATGCAAAGAACAGAAAGAAGTTTCACAGAATGCTTCTGTGCAGTTTTTATGGGAAGATAATTCATTTTTCACCACAGGCCTCCATGTTCTCCAAATCTCCACTTGCAGATTCTACAAAAAGTGTGTTTCAAAACAGATCAATGAAATGCAAGGTTCAACTCTGTTAGATGAATGTACATATGAGAAAGAAATTTCACAGAATGACTCTGTGTAATTTTTATTTGAAGATAATCTTTTTCCACGGTAGGCCTCAAAGCGCTCCAAGTGTACACCTGCAGATTCTACAAAAAGAGTGTTTCAAAACTGCTCAATCAAAAGAAAGGTTCAGCTCTGTGAGATGAATGCACAGAATAGAAAGAAGTTTCACACAATGCTTCTGTGTAGTTTTTATGGAAAGATATATCAATTCTCACCATAGGCCTCAATGTTCTCCAAATGTCCACTTGCAGATGCTACAAAAAGTGTGTTTCAAAACAGCTCACTCAAAAGAAAGGTTAAACTTTGTTAGATGAAAGCACAGTTCAGGAAGAAGTGTCACAGAATGCCTCTGTGTAGTTTTCATGAGAAGATATTTTGTTTTTCACTATAGGCCTCAATGTTCTCCAAATGTCCAATTTCAGATTCTACAAAAAGATTGTTTCAAAACTGCTCAATCAAAAGAAAGTTTCAAATCTGTGGCATGAATGCACAAAATGGAAGGAAGCTTCACTGAATGCTTCTGTGTAGCTTTTATGAAAAGTTATTTTGTTATTCACCACAGGCCTCAAAGCTCTCCAAATGTCCACTTGCAAGTTCTACCAAAAGAGTGTTTCAAATCTGCTCAATGAAAAGAAAAGTTCTACTCTGTGACATCAGTGCACTGAATAGAAAGAAGTTTCACAGAATGCTTCTGTGCAGTTTTTATAAGAAGGTATTTCCTTTTTTGCTGGAGGCCTCAATGTACTCCAAATATGCACATGCAGATTCAACAAAAAGAGTTTTTCAAAACTGCTCAATCAAAAGAAACGTTCAAACCTTTGAAATGAATACACCGAATAGAAAGAAGTTTCACATAATGCTTCTGTGTAGTATTTATGGAGAGATATGTCGTTTTTCACCATAGGCCTCAATGTTCTCCAAATGTCTACTTGCAGATTCTACAAAAAGAGTGTTTCAAAACACCACAATCAAGAGAAAGTTTCAACTCTGTTAGAGGAATGCACACAACAGAGAAACATTTCACAGAATGCTTCTGTGTAGTTGTTATGGGAAGATATTTCTTTCTTCACCGTAGGCCACAATATTCTCCAAATGTCCAGTTGCAGTTTCTACAAAAAGAGTGTTTCAAAACAGCTAACTCAACAGAAAGGTACAACTCTGTTAGATGAATGCACAGATCAGAAAGAAATTTGACAGAATGATTCTGTGCAGTTTTTATTTGAAGATATTCCTTCTTTTATGATAGTCTTCAAAGCACTCCAAATGTCCTCTTGCAGATTCTACAAAAAGAGTGTGTCAAAACTGCTCAAGCAAAAGAAAGGTTCAACTCTGTGAGATGAATGCAAAGAATAGAAAGAAGTTTCACAGAATGCTTCTGTGTAGTTTTTAAGGGAAGGTATTTCGCTTTTCACCGCCGGCCTCAATGGTCCCAAAATGTCCACTTGCAGATTCTACAAAAAGAGTGTTTCGAAACAGCTCAATCAAAAGAAAGGTTAAACTCTTTGACATGAAGGCACAGATCAGAAAGGAGTTTCACAGAATCTTTCTGTGTAGTTTTTACTTGAAGATATTTCGTTTTTCACTATAGACTTCAATGATCTCCAAATGTCCGCTTGCAGATTCTACAAAAAGAGCGGTTCGAACCTGCTCAATCAAAAGAAAGATTCCACTCTGTAAGATGAATGCATAGATCAGAAAGGCGTTTCACAGAATGCATCTGTGTAGTTTTTAATTGAAGGTATTCCGGTTTTCATGATAGCCCTCAAAGCGCTCCAAATGTCCACTTGCAGATTCTACCAAAAGAGTTTTTCAAAACTGCTCAATCAAAAGAAAGTTTCTACTCTGTGAGATGAATGCACAGAATAGAAAAAAATTTCAAAGAATGCTTTTGTGTAGTTCTCATGGGAAGATATTTTGTTTTTCACAGTAAGCCTCAATGTTCTCCAAATGTGCACTTCCGGAATCTTCAAAAAGAGTGTTTCAAAACAGTTCAATCAAAAGAAAGGTTCTACTATCTTAGATGAATGCACAGATCAGAAAGAAGTTTCACTGAATCCTTCTGTGTAGTTTTTATTGTAGATATTCCCTTTTCCACCATAGGCCTGCAAGCGCTCCAAATGTCCACTTGCAGATTCTTTAAAAAGAGTTTTTCAAAAGTGCTCAATCAAAAGAAACGTTCTACTCTGTGAGATGAAAGCACAGAATAGAAAGAAGTTTCACAGAATTCTTCTGTGTAGTTTTTATGGGAAGATATTTCGTTTTTCACCGTAGGCCTCAATATTCTCCAAATCTCCATAGGCAGATTCTACAAAAAGATTGTTTCAAAACAGCTCAATCAAAAGAAAGGTTCAACTCTGTTAGATGAATGCACAGAACACAGAAAAGTTTCACAGAATGCTTCTGTGTGGTTTTTACTTGAAGATATTTCATTTTTCAGTATAGGCCTAAATGTTCTCAAAATTTACTCATGCAGATTCTACAAAAAGAGTGTTTCAAAACTGCCCAATCAAAAGAAAGTTTCAACCCTGTGAGATGAATGCACAGAAAAGAAAGAAGTTTCACAGAATACTTCTATGTAGTTTTTATGGGAAGATATTTCGATTTTCAAAGTTGGCCTCAACTTTCTCCAAATGTCCACTTGCAGTTTCTACAGAAAGAGTGTTTCAGAACTCCTCAATCAAAAGAAAGTTTCAACTCTGTTAGATGAATGCACAGAACAGAGAAATGTTTCACAGAATGCTTCTGTGTAGTTTTTATTGGAAGATATTTCGTTTTTCAATATAGGAGTCAATGTTCTCCAAATGTCCACTTGCAGATTCTATAAAAAGAGTGTTTCAAAACTGCTTAATCAAAAGTAAAATTCAACTTCGTTAGATGAATGCACAGATCAGAAAAAGTTTCACAGAATGCTTCTGTGTAGTTTTAATGGGAAGATATTTCTTTTTTCACCTTAGGCCTCAATGCTCTCCAACTGTCAAATTGCAGATTCTACAAAAAGTATGTTTCAATGCTGAAAAACCAAAAGAAATTTTCCACTCTCTGAGATGAAAGCACAGTTAATAAAGAAGGCTCACAGATTACTTCTGTGTAGCTTTTATTTGTAGATATTACTTTTTCCATGATAGGCCTCAAAATGCTCCAAATGTACACTTGCAGACTATAAAAAAAGACTGTTTCAAAACAGCTGAATCAAAAGAAAGGTTCAACTCTGAGATGAATGCAGAGATTGGAAAGAATTTTCACAGAAATATTCTGTGTAGATTTTACTTGAAGATATTTCGTTTTTCATCATAGGCCTCATAGCTCTCCAAATGTCCACTTGCAGATTCCACAAAAAGAGTGTCTCAAAACTGCTTAATCAAAAGAAATTTTCTACTCAGTGAGATGAATGCACAGAATATAACGAAGTTTCTCAGAAAGCTTCTGTGTAGTTTTTATGTGAAGATATTTCATTTTTCACTGTAGGCCTCAATGTTCTCTCAATGTCCACTTGCAGATTCTACATAAAGAGTGTTTCAAAACAGCTTAATCAAAAGAAAGTTTCAAATGTATTCAATGAATGCACAGAATAGAAAGAAGTTTCACAGAATGCTTCCGTGTAGTTTTTATGGGAAAATATTTCTTTTTTCACCATAGGCCTCAATGCTCTCAAAATGTCGAATTGCAGATTCTACAAAAAGTATGTTTCAAAGCTGCAAAATCAAAAGAAAGATTCCCCTCTCTGAGATGAATGCACAGCTCATAAAGAAGTGTCACAGATTGCTTCTGTGTAGTTTTTATTTGAAGATATTTCTTTTTCCACGATAGGCCTCAAAGCACTCCAAATGCCACTTGCAGATTTTATGAAAACTGTGTTTCCAAACTGCTGAATCAAAACAAATGTTCAACTCTTTGAGTTGAATGCAGCGAATTGGAAGAATTTTTACAGAAATATTCTGTGTAGTTTTAACTTGAAAATATTTTGTTTTTCACCATAGGCCACAAATCACTCCAAATGTCCACTTGCAGATTCTACAAAAAGAGTGTTTCAAAACTGCTCAGTCAAAAGAAAGGTTCTCTTCAGTGAGATGAATGCACAGAATAGAAAGAAGTTTCACAGATTTCTTCTGTGTAGTTTTTATTTGAAGATATTCCTTTTTCCACGATAGGCCTCAATGTTCTCCAAATGTCCACTTGCAGTTTACACAAAAAGAGTGTTTCAAAACTGTTGAATCAAAAGAAAGTTTCAACTCTGTGAGATGAATGTAGAGAATACAAAGAATTTTCACAGAAGTATTCTCTGTAGTTTTTACTTGAAGACATTTCGTTTTCCCCATAGGCCTGAAAGCTCTCAAATGTCAACATGCAGATTCTACAGAAAGAGTGTTTCAAAACTGCTCATCAGAAGTTTCTGCTCTGTGAGATGAATGCACACAATAGAAAGAAGTTTCACAGAATGCTTCTGTGTAATTTTTATGGGACGATATTTCATTATTCACTGTAGGCATCTATGTTCTCCAAATGTCCACTTGCAGATTCTACAAAACGAGTGTTTCAAAATAGCTCAATGAAAAGAAAGGTTCAACTCTGTTAGATGAATGCACAGAACAGAGAAAAGTTTCACAGAATGCTTCTGTGTAGTTTTCACTAGAAGATATTCCGTTTTTCACTATAGGCCTCAATGTTCTCCAAATGTCCACTTGCAAATTCTACAAAAATAGTGTTTCAAAACTGCTCAATCAAAAGAAAGGTTCAACTTTGTGAGATGAATGTACAGAATAGAAAGAAGGTCCACAGAATAATTCTATGTCGTTTTTATGGGAAGATAATTCGTTTTTCACCACAGGCATCAATATTCTCCAATTGTCCACTAGCAGATTCTACAAAAAGTGTGTTTCAAAACAGCTCAATCAAAACAAAGATTGAACTCTGTTAGATGAATGCACAGAACAGAGAAAAGTTTCACAGAATGCTTCTGTGTAGTTTTTATGGGAAGATATTTCATTTTTCACTATAGGCCTAAAGGTTTTCCAAATGTCCACTTTCAGATTCTACACAAAGGGTGTTACAGAACAGCTCAATCAAAATAAAGGTTCAACTCTGTCAGGTAAATGCACAGATCAGAAAGAAGTTTCACAGAATGCTTCTGTGTAGTTTTTATGGGAAGATACACCGTTTTTCACCATAGGCCTCAATGTTCTCCAAATTTGCACTTGCAGATTCTAAAAAAATAGTGTTTCAAAACACCTAAATCAAAAGAAATGTTCACCTCTGTTAGATGAATGCACAGATCTGAAAGAAGTTTCACAGAATGCTTCTGCGTAGGTCTTATGGGAAGATACTTCGTTTTTCACCTTAGGCCTCCATGTTCTCCAAATGTCCACTTGCAGATTCTACAAAAAGAGTCTTTCAAAATGCTTAATCAAAAGGAAGTTTCACCTCCATGCAATGAATGCACAGAATATAAAGAATTTTCACAGAATGCTTCTGTGTAGTTTTTATGGGAAGATATTTCATTTTTCACGACAGGCCACAATGATCTGCAAATGTCCACTTGCAGATTTTACAAAAAGAGTTTTTCAAAACAGATCTATCAAAAGAAATGTTCCAATCAGTTAGATGAATGCACAGATAAGAAAGAAGTTTCAGAGAATGCTTCTATGTAGTTTTTATTTGAAGATATTACTTTTTCCACGATAGGCCTGAAAGCACTCCAAATGTCCACATGCAGATTCTACAAAAAGAGTGTTTCAAAACTGCCCAATCAAAAGAAAGATTCTACTCGGTGAGATGAATGCACAGAATAGAAAGAAGTTTCACAGAATGCTTCTTTGTAGTTTTTATGGAAGATATTTCGTTTTTCACCATAGGCCACAACATTCTCCAAATGTCCACTTGCAGATTCTTAAAAAAGAGGGTTTCAAAACAGCTCAATCAAAAGAAAGGTTCAACTCTGTTAGATGAAAACACAGATCAGAAAGAAGTTTCACAGAATGCTTCTGTGTAGTTTTTATGGGAAGATATTTCGTTTTTCACCTTAGGCCTCAATATTCTCAAAATGTCCTCTTGCAGATGATACAAAAAGTGTGTTTCAGAACAGCTCAATCAAAAGAAAGGTTCAA
Organism: Nomascus leucogenys; assembly: GCF_006542625.1. Classification (NCBI taxonomy): domain Eukaryota; kingdom Metazoa; phylum Chordata; class Mammalia; order Primates; family Hylobatidae; genus Nomascus; species Nomascus leucogenys. Next base: position 37,734 of record NW_022096402.1, read on the forward strand.
CTCTGTTAGATGAATGCACAGAATAGAAAGAATTTTCACAGAATGCTTCAGTGTAGTTCTTATGTGAAGGTATTTTGTTTTTCACCTTAGGCCTTAATATTCTCCAAATGTCCACTTGCCGATTCTATAAAAAGTGTGTTTCAGACCAGCTCAATGAAAAGAAAGGTTCAACTCTGTTAGATGAATGCACAGAACAGAGAAAAGATTCACACAATGCTTCTGTGTAGTTTTTATGTGAAGATATTTCATTTTTCACCATAGGCCACATAGCTCACCAAATGTCCCCTTGAATATTCTACAAAAAGTGTGTTTGAAAACTGCTCAATCAACAAAAGTTTCTACTCTGGGAGATGAATGCACAGAATAGAAATAAGTTATACACAATGCTTCTCTGTAGTTTTTATTGTAAGGTAATTTATTTTTCACCACAGGCCTGAATATTCTCAAAATGTCCACTTGTAGATTCTACAAAAAGAGTGTTTCAAAACTTCTCAATCAAAAGAAAGTTCTACTCTGTGAGATGAATGCACAGAATAGGAAGAATTTTCTCCGAATGCTTCTCTGTAGTTTTTATGGGAAGATATTTGGTTTTTCACTGTAGGCCTCAATGTTCTCAAGTTGTCCACTTGCAGATTCTACAAAAAGAGGGTTACAAAACTGCTCAATCAAAGGAAAATTTCAACTCTGTGAGATGAATTCACAGAATGGAAAGAAGTTTCATAGAATGCTTCTGGGTAGTTTTTATGGGAAAATATTTCGTTTTTCACCATAGGCCTCAATGTTCTCCAAATGTCCACTTGCGGATACTACAAAGAGTGTGTTTCAATACAGCTCAATTAAAAGAAATGTTCAACTCTGCTAGATGAATGCACAGATCAGAAAGAAGTTTCACAGAATGCTTCTCTGTTGTTTTTATGGGAAGATATTTCATTTTTCACCATAGGACTCAATGTTCTCAAAATGTCCACTTGCAGAATCTGTAAAAAGAGTGTTTCAAAACTGCTCAATCAAGAGAAACTTTCAACTCTGTGAGAGGAAGGCACAGAAAAGAACGAAGTTTCACAGAATTATTCTGTGTAGTTTTTACTTGATGATATTTCTTTTATCACGATAGGCCTCCTACTTCTCCAAATGTCCACTTGCAGATCCTTCAAAAAGAATGTTTCAAAACAGCTCAATCAAAAGAAAGGTTCAACTCTGTTTGATGAATGCACAGACCAGAAGGATGTTTCACAGAATTCTTTTGTGTAGTTTTTATGGAAGATAATTCGTTTTTCACCATAGGCATCAATATTCTCCAATTGTCCACTAGCAGATTCTACAAAAAGTGTGTTTCAAAACAGATCAATCAAAAGAAAGATTCAACTCAGTTAGATGAATGCACAGGTGAGAAAGAAGTTTCACTGGCTGTTTTTATGTAGCTTTTATTGAAGATGTTCCATTTTCCACGATAGGCCTCAAATCGCTGCAAATGTACACTTGCAGATTCTTCAAAAAGAGTGTTTCAAAACAGCTCAGTCAAAAGAAAGTTTCAACTCTGTTAGGTGAATCCACAGAACAGAGTATATTTTCACAGAATGCTTCTGGGTAGTTTTACTCGAAGATATTTCATTTTTCATATAGGCCTCCATGTCCTCCAAAAGTCCACTTGCAGATTCCACAAAAAGAGAGTTTCAAAACTACTCAATCAAAAGAAAGGTTCTATTCTCTGAGATCAATGAACAGAATACAAAGAAGTTTCACAGAATTCTTCTGTGTAGTATTTATGGAAGATATTTCATTTCTCACCGTCTTTCTCAATGTTCGCCAAATGTCCAATTGCAGAGTCTACAAAAAGTGTGTTTCAAAACAGCTCAATTAAAAGAAGGTTCAACTTTGTTACATGAGTTCACAGATCCAAAAGAAGTTTAACAGAATTCTTCTGTGTAGTTTATATGTTAAGATATTTTGTTTTTCACCGTAGGCTTCAATGTTCTCCAAATGTCTAATTGCAGATTCTACAAAAAGAGTGTTGCAAAACAGCTCAATCAAATGAAAGATTCAACTCTGTTTGAGGAATGCATAGATCAGAGAGAAGTTCCCAGAATGCTTCTGTGTAGTTTTTAAGGAAGATATTTCGTTTTTCACAATAGGCCTCAAGGTTCTCCAAATGTCTGCTTGCAGATTCTACAAAAAGAGTGTTTCAAAACTGCTCAATCAAAAGAAAGTTTCAAGACTGTGAGATGCATGCTCAGAATAGAACGAAGTTTCACAGAAGTATTCTGTGTAGTTCTTACTTGAAGCTATTTCTTTTTCACCATAGGCCTCAAAGCTCTCCAAATGTCCAATTGCAGATTCTACAAAAAGAGTTTTTCCAAACTGCTCAATCGAAAGAAAAGTTCAACACTGTGAGATGAAGGCACAGAATAGAAAGAAGTTTCACAGAATGCTTCCGTGTAGTTTTTATGGGAAGATATTTCGTTTTTCACCGTATGCCTCAATGTTCTCCAAATGTCCATTTGCAGATTCTACAAAAAGTGTGTTTCAAAACAGCTCAATCAAAAGAAATGTTCAAATCTGTTAGATGAATGCACAAATCAGAAAGAAGTTTCAAAGAATGCTTCTGTGTAGTGTTTATTTGAAGATATTCCTTTTTCCACGATAGGCCTCAAAGCGCTCCAAATGTCCAATTGCTGATTCTACAAAAAGAGTGTTTCAAAACTACTCAATCAAAAGAGAGATTCTACTCTGTGAGATGAATGCACAGAATAGAAAGAAGTTTCACAGTATGCTTCTGTGTAGTTTTTATGGGAAGATATTTCGTTTTTCACTGTAGGCCTCAATGTTCTCCAAAGCCCACTTGCAGATTCTACCAAAAGAGTTTTTCAAAACAGCTCAATCACAAGAAAGTTTCAACTCTGTTAGATGAATACACAGAACAGAGAAATGTTTCACAGAATGCATCTTTGTAGATTGTATGGGTAGATATTTTGTTTTTCACCTTAGGCCTCAATGTTCTCCAAATGTCCACATGCAGATTCTTCAAAAATAGTGTTTCAAAACTGCTCAATCAAAAGAAAGTTCAACTCTGTGAGATGAATGCACAGAATAGAACGAAGTTTCACAGAAGTGTTCTGTGTAGTTTTTAGTTGAAGATATTTCATTTTTTACTATGTGCCACAATGTTCTGCAAATGTTTCCTTGAAGATTCTACAAAAAGTGTGTTTCAAAACAGATCAAACAACAGAAAGGTTCAACTCTGTTAGATGAATGCACAGATCAGAAAGTAGTTTAACAGAATGCTTCTGTGTAGTTTTTATGGGAAGATATTTCCTTTTGTCACTCTATGCCTCAATACTCTAGAAATGTCCAATTGCAGTTTCTACGAAAAGCCTGTTTCAAAGCTGTACTATCAAAAGAACTGTTCCACTCTCTGAGGTGAATGCACAGTTCATAAAGTAGATTCACAGATTAATTCTGTATAGTTTTTATTTGAAGATATTCCTTTTTCCACGATAAGCCTCAAAGCACTCCAAATGTCCACTTGCAGTTTATACAGAGTGTTTCAAAACTGCTCAGTCAAAGAAAAGTTCTACTTTGTGACATGAATGAACAGAATAGAAAGTAGTTTCACAGAATGCTTCTGTGTAGTTTTATCGGAAGACATTTCATTTTTCAACGTAGGCCTCAATGTTCTCCAAATGTCCACTTGCAGATTCTACAATTCGACTGTTTCAAAACTGCTCAATCACAACTAAGGTTAAAGTCTGTTAGTTGAATGCACAGATCAGAAAGAAGTTTCACAGAATGCTTCCGTGTAGCTTTTATGGGAAGATATATCTATTTTCACCATAGGCCTCAATGTTCTCCAGATGTCCACTTGCAGATTCCACAAAAACAGTGTTTCAAAACTGCTCAATCAAAAGTAAGGTTCAACTCTGAGAGTTGCATGTGCAGATGAGAAAGAAGTTTCACAGAATGCTTCTGTGTAGTTTTTATGCAAGATTTTCCTTTTTCCACGATACGCCTCAAAGTGCTCCAATTGTCCACTTGCAGTTTATAGAGAAAGAGGTCTCAAACCTACCCAATCAAAGGAAATGTTCAACAGTGTGAGATGAAAGCAGAGAATAGAAAGAAATTTCACAGAAGTATTCTGTGTAGTTTTTACTTGAAGATATTTCGTTTTTCACCATAGGCCTCAAAGTTCTCCTAATGTCCACTTGCAGAATCTACAAACAGAGTGTTTCAAAACTTCTCACTCAAAAGAAATGTTCGACTCTGTTAGATAAATGCACAGATCAGAAAGTAGTTTCACAGAATGCTTCTGTGAAGTTTTAAGGGGAAGATATTTCGTTTTACACCGTATGCCTCAATATTCTCCAAATATCCCCTTGCAGATTCTAAAAAAGAGTGTTTCAAAACAGCTCAATCAAAAGAAAGGTTCAACTCAGTGAGATGAATGAACACATCAGAAAGTAGTTTCACAGAATGAATCTGTGTAGTTATTATTTGAAGATATACTTTCCACGATAGGCCTCAAAGCGCTCCAAATGTCCACTTGCAGATCCTACAAAAAGAGTGTTTCAAAACTGCTCATTCAAAAGAAAGGTTTTACGGTGTGAGATGACTGAACAGAATAGAAAGATGTTTCGCAGAATGCTTCTGTGTAGTTTTTATGGGAAGATATTTCGTTTTTCACTATAGGCCTCAATGTTCTCCAAATGACCACTTGCAGATTCTACAAAAAAAGTGTTTCAAAACTAGTCAATCAAAAGTACGGTTCAAATCTTTAGTTGAATGCACAGATATGAACGAAGTTTCACAGAATGCTTCCATGTAGTTTTTAGGGAAATATTTCGTTTTTCACTGTAGGCCTCAAAGTTTTCCAAATGTCCACTTGCAGATTGTACAAATAGAGTGTTTTACAACTGCTCAATCAAAACTAAGGTTCAACTTTGTTAGTCGAATGCACAGATAGAAAGAAGTTTCACATAATTTTCCATGTAGTTTTTATGGAAGATATTGCTTTTTCACCAAGGCCTCAATGTTCTCCAAATGTCCACTGGCAGATTCTACAAAAAGACTGTTTCAAAACTGCTCAATCAAAAGTAAGGTCAACTCTATTATTGAATGCACAGATCAGAAGAAGTTCACAGAATGCTTCTGTAAGTTTTAATTAGATATTCCTTTTACCAGATTGGCCTCAAGCCTCAAATGTACACTTGCAGTTTATACAAAAGAGTGTTTCTAAACTACCATAAAAGAAGTTGTATGTGAGATGAATGCAGAGAATAGAAAGACATTTCAGAGAATTTGTTATTTACTGAAATTCTTTTACCTTAGCTAAAATAAATCCACTTTCAGTTCTACAAAAGAGGTTAAAAAAAAAAAAAACTATATGAAATCACAGAAAAAGTTTCAAATTTCGCATATTTAAAAATATCGTACACTTCTCAATTCTCAAACCTACAAAAAGATGTTTCAAAACAGCTCAATCAAAAGAAAGGTTCAACTCATGAGATGAATGAACACATCAGAAAGTAGTTTCACAGAATGAATCTGGTAGTTATTATTTGAAGATATACTTTTCCACGATAGCCTCAAGCGCTCCAAATGTCACTTGCAATCTACAAAAGAGTTTCAAACTGTCATTCAAAAGAAGTTCTGACAAAAAAAGTGTTCCAACTTGTAGTTTTATTTCTTTTTCATTACTAATTTCCAAATGAACTGCAATTCTACAAAAAATGTTTCAAAACTCAATCAAAGTACGGTTCAAATCTTTAGTGAATGCACAGATATGAAGAATTCACAGAATGTTCCATGTAGTTTTTAGGGAAATATTTCGTTTTTCACTGTAGCCTCAAAGTTTTCCAATGTCCACTTGCAGATTGTACAAATAGAGTGTTTTACAACTGCTCAATCAAAACTAAGGTTCAACTTTGTTAGTCGAATGCACAGATAGAAAGAAGTTCACATAATTCTTCCATGTAGTTTTTATGGGAAGATATTGCTTTTTTCACCAAGGGCCTCAATGTTCTCCAAATGTCCACTGGCAGATTCTACAAAAAGACTGTTTCAAAACTGCTCAATCAAAAGTAAGGTTCAACTCTATTATTTGAATGCACAGATCAGGAAGAAGTTTCACAGAATGCTTCTGTGAAGTTTTAATTTGAAGATATTCCTTTTACCACGATTGGCCTCAAAGCGCTCCAAATGTACACTTGCAGTTTATACAGAAAGAGTGTTTCTAAACTACCCAATAAAAAGAAAGGTTCGTAGTGTGAGATGAATGCAGAGAATAGAAAGACATTTCAGAGAAGTATTCTGTGTAGTTTTTACTTGAAGACATTTCGTTTTTCACCTTAGGCTTCAAAGATATTCAAATGTCCACTTTCAGATTCTACAAAAAGAGGGTTTCAAAACTTCTCAATAAAAAGAAAGGTTCTACTTTGTTAGATGAAATCACAGAGCAGAAAGTAGTTTCACAGAATGCTTCTGCATAGTTTTAAGGGGAAGATATTTCGTTTTACACTGTATGCCTCAATATTCTCCAAATATCCCCTGCAGATTCTACAAAAAGAATGTTTCAAAACAGCTCAATAAAAAATAAAGGTTCAATTCAATGAGATGAATGCACAGATCAGAAAGTAGTTTCACAGAATGCTTCTGTGTAGTTTTTATTTGAAGATATAACTTTTTCCACGATAGGCCTCAATGCGCTCCAAATGTTCACTTGCAGATTCCACAAAAAGAGTATTTCAAAACTGCTCAATCAAAAGTAAGGTTCAACTCTGTTAATTGAATGCACAGATCAGAAAGAAGTTTCAAAGAATGCTTCTGTGTAGTTTTTATTTGAAGATATAACTTTTTCCACGATAGTCCTCAAAGCACTCCAAATGTCCACTTGCAGATTCAATAAAAAGTGTGTTTCAAAACTGCTCACTCAAGAAAGATTCTACTTTGTGAGATGAATGAACAGAATAGAAAGAAGTTTCACAGAATGCTTCTGTGTAGTTTTCATAGGAAGATATTTCGTTTTTCACCATAGGCCTCAATGTTTTCCAAATGTCCCCTTGCAGATTCTACAAATAGAGCATTTCAAAACTGCTCAATGAAAACTAAGGTTCAACTCTGTTAGCTGAATGCACAGATCAGAAAGAAGTTTCACAGAATGCTTCCGTGTAGTTTTTAGGGGAAGATATTTCATTTTTCACCGTAGGCCTCAATGTTCTCCAAATGTCCACTTGCAGATTCTACAAATAGAGTTTTTCAAAACTGCTCAATCAAAACTAAGTTTAAACTCTGTTAGTTGAATGCACAGATCATGAGGAAGTTTCACAGAATGCTTCTGTGTAGTTTTTATGGAAAGATATTTAGTTTTTCACCATCGGGCTCAATGTTCTCCAAATGTCCAGTTGCAGATTCTACTAACAGAGTGTTTCAAAACTGCTAAAAAAAATAAGGTTAAAATCTGTTAGTTGAATGCACAGATAAGAGAGAAGTTTCAGAGAATGCTTCCGTGTAATTTTTATGGGAAGATATTTCTTTTTTCACCATAGGTTCAATTTTCTCCAAATGTCCACTAGCAGTTTCTTCAAAAAGAGTGTTTCAAAACTACTCAATCATAAGTAAGGTTCAAATCAGTTTGTTGAATGCCCAGATCAGAAAGATGTTTCACAGAATGCTTCTGTGTAGTTTTCATATGAAGATATTCCTTTTTCCACGATGGCCCTCAATGTGCTCCAAATGTCCGCTTGCAGTTTGTACAGAAAGAGTGTTTATAATTACCCAATCAAAAGAAAGTTTCAAAACTGTGAGATGAATGTAGAGAATAGAAAGAAATTTTACAGAAGTATTCTGTGTGGTTTTCAGTTGTAGATATTTCGTTTTTCACCATAGACCTCAAAGATGTCCAATTTCCCACTTGCAGATTCTACAAAAAGAGTGTTTCAAATCTTCTCAATCAAAAGAAACGTTCTACTCTGTTAAATGAAAGTACAGATAAGAAATTAGTTTCACAGAAGGCTTCTGCATGGTTTTAAGGAGAAGATATTTCGTTTAACACCGTATGCCTCAATATTCTCCAAATATCCCCTTGTAGATTCTATAAAAAGAGTGTTTCAAAACAGCTCAATCAAAAGAAAGGTTCAATTCAGTGAGATGAATGCACAGATCAGAAAGTAGTTTCACAGAATGCTTCCGTATAGTTTGTATTTGAAGATATACCTTTTTCCACCGTTGGCCTCAAAGCACTCCAAATGTCCACTTGCAGATTCTACAAAAGAGTGTTTCAAAACTGCGCAGTCAAAAGAAAGGTTCTACTTTGTGAGATGAATGAACAGAATAGTAAGAAGTTTCACAGAATGCTTCTGTGTAGTTTTTATGGGAAGATATTTCGTTTTTCACCGTAAGCCTCAATATTCTCGAAATGTCCACTTGCAGATTCTACAAATAGAGTGCTTCAAAACTGCTCAATCAATAGTAAGGTTCAACTCTGTTAGTTGAATGCACAGATCAGAAATAAGTTTCACAGAATGTTTCCGTGTAGTTTTTAGGGGAAGATATTTCGTTTTTTACCAAAGGCCTCAATGTTCTCAAAAGTCCACTTGCAGATTCTACAAATAGAGTGTCTCAATACTACTCAATCAAAACTAAGGTTAAACTCTGTTAGTTGAATGCACATATCAGAAAGAAGTTTCACAGAATGCTTCACTGTAGTTTTTATGGGAAGATATCTCTTTTTTCACCATAGGCCTCAATGTTCTCCAAATGTCCCCTTGCAGATTCTACAAATAGAGTGTTTCAATACTGCTCAATCAAAACTAAGGTTAAATTCTGTTAGTTGAATGCACAGATCAGAAAGAAATTTCACAGAATGCTTCCGTGTAGTTTTTATGGGAAGATGTTTCTTTTTAACCATAGGCCTCAATATACTTCAAATGTCCACTTGCAGATCCTACAAAAAGAGTGTTTCAAAACTGTTCAATCAAAAGTAAGGATAAACTCTTTTAGTTGAATGCACAGATCAGAAAGAAGTTGCACAGAATGCTTCCGTGTAGTTTTTATTTGAAGATATTCCTTTTTCCACGATAGGTCTCAAAGCGCTCGAAATGTGCACTTGCAGTTTATACAGAAAGAGTGTTTCAAAACTACCCAATCAAAAGAAAGGTTCAACACTGTGAGATGAATGCAGAGAATAGAAAGAAATTTCACAGAAGTATTCTGTGTAGTTTTTACTTGAAGATATTTCATTTTTCATCATAGGCCTCAAAGATCATCAAATGTCCACTTGCAGATTCTACAAAAAGAGTGTTTCAAAACTATTCAATCAAAAGAAATGTTCTACTCTGTTAGATGAATGCACAGATCAGAAAGTAGTTTCACAGAATACTTCTGTGTAGTTTTAAGGGGAAGATATTTCGTTTTACACCGTGTGCCTCAATAATCTCCAAATATCCCCTTGCAGATTCTACAAAAAGAGCGTTTGAAAAGAGCTCAATCAAAAGAAAGGTTCACCTCAGTGGCATGAATGCACAGATCAGAAAGTAGTTTCACAGAATGCTTCTGTGTAGTTTTTATTTGAAGATATATCTTTTTCCATGATATGAGCAAAGTGCTCCAAATGTCCATTTGTAGATTCTACAAATAGAGTGTTTCAAAACTGCTCAATCAAAAGTAAGGTTAAACTCTGTTAGTTGAATGCACAGATCAGAAAGAAGTTTCACAGAATGCTTCTGTGTAGTTTTTAGGGGAAGATATTTCATTTTTCACCATAGGCCTCAATGTTCTCAAAATGTCCCCTTGCAGATTCTACAAAAAGAGTGTTTCATAACTGCTCGATAAACAGAAAGATTCAACTCAGTGAGATGAATGCACAGAAAAGAGAGTAGTTTTACAGAATGCTTCTGTGTAGTTTTTATTTGAAGATATACATTTTTCCACGATAGGCCTCAAAGCGCTCGAAATGTCCAATTGCATATTCTACAAAAAGAGTGTTCCAAAGCTGCTCAGTCAAAAGAAAGGTTCTACTTTGTGAGATGAATGAACAGAATAGAAAGAAGTTTCACAGAATTCTTCTGTGTAGTTTTTATGGGAAGATATTTCGTTTTTCACCATAGGCCTCAATGTTCTGCAAATGACCACTCGCAGATTCCACAAATAGCATGTTTCAAAGCTGCTCAATTGAAAATAAGGTTCAACTCTCTTAGTTGAATGCACAAATCAGAAAGAAGTTTCACAGAATGCTTCAGTGTAGTTTTTAGGGGAAGATATTTCGTTTTTCACCATAAGCCTCAATGTCTGCCAAATGTCCACTTGTAGATTCTACAGAAAGTGTGTTTCAAAACTGCTCAATCAAAAGTAATGTTCAACTCTGTTAGTTGAATGCACAGATCAGAAAGAAGTTTCACGGAATGCTTCTGTGTAGTTTTTATTTGAAGATATTCCTTTTTCCACGATAGGCCTCAAAGTGCTCCAAATTTCCACTTGCAGCTTATAAAGAAAGCGTATTTCAAAACTACCGAATCAAAAGAAAGGTTCAACACTGTGAGATGAATGCCGTGAATAGAAGCAAATTTCACAGAAGTATTCTGTGTAGTTTCTACTTGAAGATATTTCGTTTTTCAGCATAGGCCTTAAAGATCTCCAACTGTCCACTTGCAGATTCTACAAAAAGAGTGTTTCAAAACTGCTCAATCAAAAGAAAGGTCCTACTCTGTTAGATGAATTCACAGATCAGAACGTAGTTTCTGCACAGAATGCTTCTGTGCAGTTTTAAGGGGAAGAAATTTCTTTTACACCGTATGCCTCAATATTCTCCAAATATCCCCTTGCAGATTCTACAAAAAGGGTGTTTCAAAAGTACTCAATCAAAAGAAAGTTTCAACTCAGTGAGATGAATGCACAGATCAGAAAGTAGATTCACAGAATGCTTCTGTGTAGTTTTTATTTGAAGATATACCTTTTTCCACGATAGGCCTCAAAGCGCTCCAAACGTCCACTTGCAGATTCTACAAAGAGAGTGTTTCAAAGCTGTTCAGTAAAAACAAAGTTTGTACTGTGTGAGAAGAATGAACAGAATAGAAAGACGTTTCACAGAATGCTTCTGTGTAGTTTTTATGGGAAGATATTTTGTTTTCACCGTAGGCCAGAAAGTTCTCCAAATGTCCACTTGCAGATTTGACAAGTAGAGGGTTTCAAAACTGCTAAATCAAAACTAAGGATGAACTCTGTTAGTTGAATGCACAGATCAGAAAGAAGTTTCAGAGAATGCTTCTGTGTAGTTTTTATGATAAGATATTTCTTTTTTCACCATAGGACTCAATGTTCTCCAAATTTCCACTTGCAGATTCAACAAAAAGAGTGTTTCAAAACTGCTCAATCGAAAGTAAGGTTCCACTCTGTTAGTTGAATGCACAGATCAGAAAGAAGTTTCACAGAATGCTTCTTTGTAGATTTTATTTGAAGATATTCCTTTTTCCATGAAAGGGCTGAAAGCACTCCAAATGTCCAGTGGCAGTTTATACAGAAAGAGTGTTTCAAAACTACCCAATCCAAAGAAAGGTTCAACACTGTGAGTTGAATGTAGAGAATGGAAAGAAATTTCAGAGAAGTATTTTTTGTAATTTTTAGTTGAAGATATTTCATGTTTCACCATAGGCCTCAAAGATCTCCAATTGTCCTATTGCAGATTCTACAAAAAGTGTGTTTCAAAACTGCTAAATCAAAAGAAAGGTTCTACTCTGTTAGTTAAATGCACAGATAAGTAAGTACTTTCACAGAATGCTTCTGTGTAGTTTAAAGGGGAAGATATTTCATTTTACACCGTATTCCTCAATATTCTCCAAATATCCCCTTGCAGATTCTACAAAAAGAGTGTTTCAAAACTGCTCAGACAAAAGAAAGGTTTTACTTGGTGAAATGAATGAACAGAATAGAAAGAAGTTTCACAGAATTCTTCTGTGTAGTTTTTATGGGAAGATATTTCGTTTTTCACCATAGGCCTCAATGTTCTGCAAATGACCACTCGCAGATTCCACAAATAGCATGTTTCAAAGCTGCTCAATTGAAAGTAAGGTTCAACTCTCTTAGTTGAATGCACAAATCAAAAAGAAGTTTCACAGAATGCTTCCGTGTAGTTTTTAGGGGAAGATATTTCGTTTTTCACCATAAGCCTCAATGTCCGCCAAATGTCCACTTTTAGATACTACAAATAGAGTGTTTCAAACTGCTCAATGAAAACTAATATTAAACTCTGTTAGTTGAATGCACAGATCAGAAAGAAGTTTCAGAGAATGCTTCTGTGTCGTTTTTATGGGAAGATATTTCTTTGTTCACGATAGGCCTCAATATTCTCCAAATGTCCACTTGCAGATTCTACAAAAACAGTGTTTCTAAACTGCTCAATCAAAAGTAAGGTTCAACTCTGTTAGTTGAATGCACAGATCAGAAAGTAGTTTCACAGAATGCTTCTGTGTAGTTTTTATTTGAAGATATTCCTTTTTCCACGATAGGCCTCAAAGCGCTCGAAATACTCACTTGCAGTTTATACAGAAAGAGTGTTTCAAAACTACCCAATCAAAAGAAAGGTTCAACACTGTGAGATGAATGCAGAGAATAGAAACAAATTTCACAGGAGTATTCCGTGTAGTTTTTACTTGAAGATATTGCGTTTTTCAGCATAGGCCTTAAAGATCTCCAAATGTCCACTTGCAGATTCTCCAAAAAGAGTGTTTCAAAAATGCTCAGTCAAAAGAAAGGTTCTACTCTGTTAGATGAATGCAAAGATGAGAAAGTAGTTTCACAGAACACTTCTGTGCAGTTTTAAGGTGAAGAAATTTCATTTTACACCGTATGCCTCAATATTCTCCAAATATGCCCTTGCACATTCTAAAAATGTGTGTTTCAAAATTGCTCAATCAAAAGAAAGGTTCAACTCAGTGAGATGAATGCACAGATCAGAAAGAAGATTCACACAATGCTTCTGTGTAGTTTTTATTTGAAGATAAACATTTTTCCATGATAGGCCTCAAAGCGCTACGAATGTCCACTTGCAGATTCTACAAAAAGAGTTTTTCAAAACTGCTCAGTAAAAAGAAAGGTTCTACTTTCTGAGATTAATGAACAGAATAGAAAGAAGTTTCACAGAATGCTTCTGTGTAGTTTTTATGGGAAGATATTTCGTATTTCAACTTAGGCCTCAATATTCTCCGAATGTCCACTTGCACATTCTACAAATAAAGTGTTTCAAAACTGCTCAATCAAAACTAAGGTTGAAATCTGTTAGTCGAATGCACAGATAAGAAAGCAGTTTCACAGAATGCTTCTGTATAGTTTTTATAGGTAGATATTTCTTTTTTCACCATAGGCCTCAATGTTCTCCAAATGTCCACTTGCAGATTCTACAAAAAGAGTGTCTCAAAACTCCTCAATCAAAAGAAAGTTTCTACTCTGTTAGACGAATGCACAGATCAGAAAGAAGTTTCACAGAATGCTTCTGTGTAATTTTTATGGGAAGATATTCGTATTTCACTGTAGGCCTCAATGTTCTCCAAATGTCCACTTGCAGATACTACAAATTGAGTGTTTCAAAACTGTTCAATCAAAAGTAACGTTAAACACTGTTAGTTGAATGTACAGATCAGAAAGTAGTTTCAGAGAATGCTTCCATGCAGTTTTTATGGGAAGATATTTCTTTTTTCACCATAGGCCACAATGTTCTCCAAATGTCCACTTGCAGATTCTACAAAAAGAGTGTTTCCAAACTGCTCAGTCAAAAGTAAGGTTCAACTCTGTTAGTTGAATGCACAGATCAGAAAGAAGTTTCACAGAATGCTTCTATGTAGTTTTTATTTGAAGAGATTCCTTTTTCCACGATAGGCTGTGAAGCGCTCCAAATGGCCACTTGCAGTTTAAACAGAAAGAGTGTTTCAAAACTCCTCAATCAAAAGTAAGGTTCAACTCTGTTAGTTGAATGCACAGATCAGAAAGAAGTTTCACAGAATGCTTCTGTGTAGTTTTTATTTGAAGATATTCCTTTTTCCACGACAGGCCTCAAAGTGCTCCAAATACTCACTTGCAGTTTATACAGAAAGAGTGTTTCAAAACTACCCAATGAAAAGAAATTTTAAACACTGTGAGATGAATGCAGAGAAAAGAAAGAAACTTCACAGAAGTATTCCGTGTAGTTTTTACTTGAAGATATTGCGTTTTTCAGCATAGGCCTTAAAGATCTCCAAATGTCCACTTGCAAATTCTACAGAAAGAGGTTTTCAAAAATGCTCAATCTAAAGAAAGGTTCTACTCTGTTAGATGAATGTACAGATCACAAAGTAGTTTCACAGAATGCTTCCGTATAGTATTAAGGGGAAGATATTTCATTTTACACCGTATGCCTCAATATTCTCCAAATATCCCTTGCATATTCTACAAAAAGAGTGTTTCACAACAGCTCAATCAAAAGAAAGATTCAATTCAGTGAGATGAATGAACAGATCAGAAAGTAGTTTCAGAGAGTAATTCTATGTAGTTTTTACTTGAAGATATAACTTTTTCCAAGATAGGGCTCAAAGCGCACAAAATGTCCACTTGCACATTCTACAAAAAGAGTGTTTCAAAACTGCACAGCCAAAAGAAAGGTTCTACTTTGTGTTATGACTGAACAGAATAGAAAGAAGATTCACAGAATGCTTCTGTGTAGTTTTTATGGGAAGATATTTCGTTTTTTAACGTAGGCCTCAATGTTCTCCAAATGTCCACTTGCAGATTCTACAAATAGAGTGTTTCAAAACTGCTCATTCAAAAGTAAGGCTCAACTCTGTTAGTTTGAATGCACAGATCAGAAAGAAGATTCACAGAATGCTTCCGTGTAGTTTTTATGATACATATTTCTCTTTTCACCCTAGCCTCAATGTTCTCCAAATGTCCATTTGTAGATACCCAAATAGAGTGTTTCAAAACTGCTCAATCAAAGCTAAATTTATACTCTGTTATTTGAATGTGCAGATCAGAATGAAGTTCCACAGAATGCTTCCGTGTAGTTTTAAGGGGAAGATATTTCTTTTTTCACAATAGGCCTCAATGTTCTCCAAATGTCCACTTGCATATTTTACAAAAACGATTGTTTCAAAACTGCACAATAAAAAGTAAGGTTGAACTCTGTTAGTTGAATGCACCGATCAGAAAGAAGTTTCACAGAATGACTCTCTCTGGTTTTTATTGGAAGATATTTCTTTTTCCACAATAGGCCTCAAAGGACTCCAAATGTCCACTTGCAGTTTATACAGAAAGAGTGTTTCAAAACTACCCAATGAAAAGAAAGGTTCAACACTGTGAGATGAATGCAGAGAATAGAAAGAAATTTCACAGAAGTATTCTGTGTAGTTTTTACTTGAAAGACATTTCGGTTTTCACCATAGGCCTCAAAGATCTCCAAATGTCCACTTGCAGATTCTACAAAAAGAGTGGTATCAAAACGGCCCAATCAAAAGAAATGGTCTACTCCTGTTAGATGAATGCACACATCGGAAAGTAGTTTCACAGAATGCTACTGTGTAGTTTTAAAGGGAATATATTTCGTTTTACACCGTATGCCTCAATATTCTCCAAATGTTTCCTTGCAGATCCTACAAAAAGAGTGGTTCAAACCAGCTCAATTAAAAGAAAGGTTCAAGTAACTGAGATGAATGCACAGATCAAAAAGTAGTTTCACAGAATGCCTCTCTGTAGATTTTATTTGAAGATATAACTTTTTCCATGATAGGCATCAAAGGGCTCCAAATGTCCACTTGCACATTATACAAAAAGAGTGTTTCAAAACAGCTCAATCAAAGAAAGTTCAATTCAGATAGACGAATGCACAGATCATAAAGTAGTTTCACAGAATACTTCTGTGTAGTTTTTATGGAAAGATATAACTTTTTCCACAATAAGCTACAATGTCTGAAAATGTCCACTTGCAGATCCTACAAATAGAGTGTTTCAAAACTGCTCAATCAAAAGTAAGTTCAACACTGTGAGATGAATGTAGAGAATTGAAAGAAATTTCACAGAAGTATTCTGTGTAGTTTTAACTTGCAGATATTTCGTTTTTCACCATAGGCCTCAAAGATTTCCAAATGTTGACTTGCAGATTCCACAAAAAAGAGTGTTTCAAAACTGCTCCAATCAAAAGAAAGGGTCTACTCTGTTAGATGAATGCACAGATCAGAAAGTAGTTTCACAGAATGCTTCATGTGCAGTTTTAAGGGGAATATTTCCTTTTACACCATGTGCCTCTATATTCTCCAAATATCCCCTTGCAGATTCTACAAAAAGAGTGTTTCAAAACAGCTCAATGAAAAGAAAGGTTCAACTGAGTGAGATGAATGAACAGATCAGAAAGCACTTTCACAGAATGCTTCTGTGTAGTTTTTATTTCAAGATATAACTTTTTCCATGATAGGCCTCAAAGGGCTCCAAAGTCCACTTGCAGATTCTACAAAAAGAGTGTTTCAAAACTACTCAGTCAAAAGAAAGGTTCTACTTTGTGAGATGAATGAACAGAATAGAAAGAAGTTTCACTGAACGCTTCTGTGTAGTTTTTTATGGGAAGATATTTCGTCTTTCACCGTAGGCCCTCAATGTTCTCCAAATGTCCACTGCAATATTCTACAAATAGAGTGTTTCAAAACTGCTCAATCAAAAGTAAGGCTCAGCTCTTTTAGTTGAATGCATAGATCAAGGAAGAAGTTTCACAGAATACTTCCGTGTAGTTTTTAGAGGTAGATATTTCGTTTTTCACCATAGGCTTCAATGTTCTCCCAAATATCCACGTGAA
Source organism: Nomascus leucogenys (assembly GCF_006542625.1). NCBI lineage: Eukaryota > Metazoa > Chordata > Mammalia > Primates > Hylobatidae > Nomascus > Nomascus leucogenys. The sequence goes on from NW_022096402.1 coordinate 54,529, forward strand.
AATTCTAGATAAAGAGTGTTTCAAAACTGCTCAATCAAAAGTAAGGTTAAACTTTCTTAGTTGAATGCATAGATCAGAAGAAGTTTCACAGAATACTTCCGTGTATTTTTCTGGGAAGATATTTCTTTTTTCACCCTAGGCCTCAATATTTAGCAAAACGTCCACTTGCAGATTCTACAAAAAGAGTGTTTCAAAACTGCTCAATCAAAGTAATTTTCAACTCGGTTAGTTGCATGCACAGATCAGAAAGAAGTTTCACCAGAATGCTTCTGCGGTACTTTTTATGGGAAGATATTTCGTTTTTCCACTGTAGGCGTCAATGTTCTCGCAAATGTCCACTTGCAGATTCCACAATTAGTGTGTTTCAAACTGCTCAGTCCTAAGTAATATTCAACTCTGTTAGTTGAATGCACAGATCAGAAAGAAGTTTCACAGAATGTTTCCGTGTAGTTTTTACGGTAAATATTTCTTTTTTTCAACCATATACCTCAATGTTCTAACAATCTCCACTTGCAGATTTATGAAAACGAGTGTTTCAAAACTGCTGAATCAAAAGGAAGGTTCAACTCTGTTAGTTGAATGTACAGATGAGAAAGAAGTTTCACAGAATGCTTCTGTGTAGTTTAAGAGGAAGATATTTCTTTTTTTTCACCATAGCCTCAATGTTCTATAAATCTCCACTTGCAGATTCTACGAAACGAGTGTTTCAAAACTGCTTGAATCAAAAGGAAGGTTTAACTCTGTTAGTTGATGAGCACAGATCAAAGAAGTTTCACAGAATGCTTCCATGTAATTTTTATGCAAAGATATTTCTTTTTTAACATGGGCCTCAATGTCCTCAAAATGTCCACTTGCAGATAGTACAAACAGAGTGTTTCAAAACTGCTGAATCAAAGCTAAGTTAAACTCTGTTAGTTGAATGCACAGACTGGAAAGAAGTTTCACAGAATGCTTCCGTGTATTTTTTTAGGGGAAGATATTTCGTTTTTCACCATAGGCCTCAATATACTCCAAATGTCCACTTGCAGATTCCACAAAACGAGGGTTTCAAAACTGCTCAATCAAAAGTAAGTTTCAACTCTGTTAGATGAATGCACAGATCAGAAAGAAGTTTCACAGAATGCTTCTGTCTAGTTTTTAATTGAAGATATTCCTTTTTCCACAATAGGCCTCAAAGCTTTCCAAATGTCCACTTGCAGTTTATACAGAAAGAGTGTTTCAAAATTACCCTATCAAAAGAAAGGTTCAACACTGTGAGATGAATGCAGAGAATAGAAAGAAATTTCACAGAAGTATTCTGTGTAGTTTTTACTTGAAGATGTTTCGTTTTTCACCATAGGCCTCAAAGATCTCCAAATGTCCACTCGCAGATTCTACAAAAAGAGTGTTTCAAAACTGCTCAATCAAAATAAAGGGTCTACTCTGTGAGATGAATGCACAGATCAGAAAGTAGTTTCACAGAATGCTTCTGTGTAGTTTTTATTAGAAGATATACCTTTATCCATGATAGGCCTCAAAGGGCTCCAAAGTCCACATGCAGATTCTACAAAAAGAGTGTTTCAAAACTGCAGTCAAAAAGGGTTCTACTTTGTGAGATTAATTAACAGAATGGAAAGAAGATTCACAGAATGCTTCTGTGTAGTTTTTTGGGAAGATATTTCGTCTTTCACGGTAGGCCTCAATGTTCTCCAAATGCCCATTTTCAGATTCTACAAATAGAGTGTTTCAAAACTACTCAATCAAAAGAAAGGTTAAACTCTGTTAGTTGAATGCACAGATCAGAAAGTTTTCACAGAATAATTCCCTGTAGTTTTTAGGGGAAAATATTTCTTTTTTTCTCCTTAGGCCTTAATGTTGTCCAAATGCCACTTGCAGATTCTACAAAAAAGTGATTTAAAACTGCTCAATCTAAAGTAAGATTCAACTGAGTTAGTTGAATGCACAGTTCAGAAAGAACTTTCACAGAATGCTTCTGTGTAGTTCTCTTTGAAGATATTCCTTCTTCCACGATAGGCCTCAAGCTCTCAAATTGTCCACTTTAGTTTTATACAGAAAGAGTGTTTCAAAACTGCTCAATCAAAAGTAAGGTTAAATTCTGTTAGTTGAATGCACAGATAAGAAAGAAGTTTCACAAAATGCTTCTGTCTAGTTTTTATTTGAAGATATTACTTTTTCCAATATAGGCCTCATAGCGTTCCAATGTCCACTTGCAGTTTGTACAGAAAGAGTGTTTCAAAACTCCTCCATCAAAACTAAGGTTCAACTCTGTTAGTTGAATGCACAGATCGAAAGAAGTTTCACAGAATGCTTCTGTGTAGTTTTTATTTGAAGATATTCCTTTTTCCGCGATAGGCCTCATAGCGCTCCAAATGTCCACTTGCAGTTTATACAGAAAGAGTGTTTCAAAACTCCTCCATCAAAAGTAAGGTTCAACTCTGTTAGTTGAATGCACAGATCGGAAAGAAGTTTCACAGAATGCTTCTGTGTAGTTTTTTATTTGAAGATATTCCTTTTTCCGCGATAGGCCTCTTAGCGCTCCAAATGTCCACTTGCAGTTTATACAGAAAGAGTGTTTCAAAACTCCTCAATCAAAAGTAAGGTTCAACTCTGTTAGTTGAATTCACAGATCAGAAAGAAGTTTCACAGAATGCTTCTGTGTAGTTTTTATTTGAAGATATTCCTTTTTCCACTATGGGCCTCAAATCACTCTGAAGGTCCAGTTTATAGAGAAGAGTGTTTAAGAACTGCTCAATCAAAAGTAAGGTTAAAATCTGTGAGTTGAATGCACAGATCAGGAAGAAGTTTCACAGAATGCTACCATGTAGTTTTTTAGGGGAAGATATTTCATTTTTCACCATAGGCGTCAATGTTCTCCAAATATCCACTTTTAGATTCTACAAATAGAGTGTTTCAAAACTGCTCAATCAAAAGTGAGATTCACACTCCGTTAGTTGAACGCACAGATCAGGAAGAAGTTTCACAGAATGCTTCTGTGTAGTTTTTAGTTGAAGATATTCCTTTTTCCACGATAGGCAACAAAGCGATCCAAATGTCCACTAGCAGTTTGCCCAGAAAGAGTGTTTCAAAACTACCAATCAAAAGAAAGGTTTCAACACTGTGAGATGAATGCAGATAATAGAAAGAAATTTCACAGAAGTTTTGTGTAGTTCTTACTTGAAGCTATTTCGTTTTTCACCATAGGCCTCAAAGCTCTCCAAATGTCCACTTGCAGATTCTACAAAAGAGTATTTCAAAACTGCTCAATTAAAAGAATTGTTCTACTCTGTTAGATGAATGCACTGATCAGAAAGTAGTTTAAGAGAATGATTCTGTTTAGTTTTAAGGGGAAGATATTTAGTTTAACACCATATGTCTGATTATTCTCCAAATATCCCCTTGGAGATTCCACAAAAAGAGTGCTTCAAAACAGCTCAACCAAAAGAAAAGTTCAACTCAGTGAGATGTATGCACAGATCAGAAAGTAGTTTCACAGAATGCTTCTGTGTAGTTTTTATTTGAAGGTATATCTTTTTCCATGATAGACGCAAAGAGGTCCAAATGTCCAATAGAACATTCTACAAAAAGTTTTTCCAAACTGCCCAGTCAAAAAAAGGTTCTACTTTGTGAGATGAATGAAGAAATAGAAAGAAGTTTTACAGAATGTTTCTGTGTAGTTTTTATGGAATGATATTTCATTTTTCAACCGTAGGCCTCTATGTTCACTAAATGTTCTCTTGCAGATACTACAAATAGAGTGTGTCAAAACTGCTCAATCAAAAGTAAGGTTCAACTCTGTTAGTTGAATGCACAGATCAGAAACAGTTTTCGCAGAATGCTTCTGTGTAGTTTTTATTGAAGATATTCCTTTTTCCACGATAGGCCTCAAAGTGCTCCAAATGTCCACTTGCAGTTTATACAGAGTGTTTCAAAACTACCCAATCAAAGAAAGGTTCACACTGTGAGATGAATGCAGAGAATGGAGAGAAATTTCACAGAAGTATTCTGTGTAGTTTTTACTTGAAGATATTTTGTTTTATTCCATAGGCCTCAAAGATCTCCAAATGTCCACTTGCAGATTCTACAAAAAGAGAGTTTCAAAACTGCTCAATCAAAAACAAAGGTTCAACTAAGTGAGATGAATGCACCGATCTGAAAAGTAGTTCACTGAATGCTTCTGTGTAGTTTTTATTTCAAGATATGCCTTTTTCAACAATATTCCACAAAGCGCTCCAAATATCCCTTGCAGATTCTACAAAAAGTGTGTTTCAAAACTGCTCAGTCAAAAGAAATGTTTCTACTTTGTGAGATGAATGAACAGATCAGAAAGAAGTTTCACAAAATTCTTCCTTGTAGTTTTTATGGGAATATATTTCGTTTTTCACCATAGGCCTCAATGTTCCCCAAATGTCCACTTGCAGAATCTACAAATAGAGTGTTTCAAAACTGCTCAATCAAAACTAAGGTTAAAACTCTGTTAGGTGAAAGCACGGATCAGAAAAAGTTTCACAGAATGCTTCCCTGTAGTTTTTATGGGAAGATATTTCCTTTGTCAGCATAGGCCTCAATGTTCTCACAATGTCCACTTGCAGTCTCTACAGATAGAGTGTTTCAAAGCTGCTCAATCAAAAGTAAGGTTCAACTCTGTTAGTTGAATGCACAGATCAGAAAGGACTTTCACAGAATGCTTCTCTGTAGTTTTTATTTGAAGATATTCCTTTCTGCACAATAGGCTTCAACGCAGTCCAAATATTACCCTAGCAGTTTATACAGAAAGCATTTTTCAAAGCTACCCAACCAAAGAAAGTTTCAACACTGTGAGATGAAAGCAGAGGATAGAAAGATATGTCACAGAAGTATTCTGTGTAGTTTTTATTTGAAGATATTTTCGTTTTTCACCAAAGGCCTCAAAGATCTCCAAATGTTCACTTGCAGATTCTACAAAAAGAGGGTTTCAAAAACTGCTGAATCTAAAGAAAGGTCCTACTCTGTTAGAAGAATGCACAGATCAGAAAGTAGTTGCACAGAATTCTTCTGTGTAGTATTAAGGGAAGATATTTCATTTTAAACCGTATTCCTCATATTCTCAAATTATACCATTGCAGATACTACAAAAAGAG
>NW_022096403.1:0-13000 GCF_006542625.1 Nomascus leucogenys
AAATGGAAAATCCATAGCATGCTTGATGATGAATGAAGCCAACTATAGTATCCAACATCCCAATAGGACAAAATAAGCACAATGATTTCTCTCTTTTGGAAAAACGTTTGTCTTATTCTCCTACATTATTGTTAAGATTTCTTTTAAAAACAAGAAACATGTCTAATATCTTTAAAAACACAAAGCTTTTGGGCCGGGTGCGGTGGCTCACGCCTGTAATGCCATCACTTTGGAAGGCCGAGGTGGGCGGATTGCCTGAGGTCAGGAGTTTGAGACCAGCCTGGCCAACGTGAAGAAACCCTGTCTCTACTAAAAATACAAAAGCTAGCCAGGCGTGGTGGTGGATGCCTGTAATCCCAGCTATTTGGGAGGCTGAGGCAGGAGAATCACTTGAACCCAGGAGACGGAGGTTGCAGTGAGCCAAGCTCACACCACTGCACTCCAGCCTGGGCGACAGAGCAAGACTCCATCTCAAAAGAAATAAAATAAAATAAAATACAAAATAGTAAGAACACAAAGCTTTCCATTTAATAAGCACTTAAAGCTCTTTACTGGTTTAAAACAAATACAAGGCCCATTTTTCTAGAATCACCTGGCCTCTCTGAGCCTTGCAAATGAAACTGAATTTCTCACTTGATACCTGGCTATGACTTGCAATCATAAAAACCAAGAATTGTGTTATGTCACTGTGTATTGCTTGTTACCTGAAATCCACACTAGGCTGGGATCAAGGGTTGAATCTTCTCCATAACCTGTGTGGAATGGATTTTCTCCATAACCTGTGTGGTTCTTATCCCAGACCAAACTAAGCTTTTTTCTAGAGTTCTACAATCTACAGTTAATAGACAAGAGTGGTTCTCAAAATGTAGTCTATGGACTAGCAGCACTAGCAGCACCTGAGACCTATTTATAAGTGCGAATTCTCACCCCACCCTGGACCTGGTGAATCAGAAACTCTAGATTAGGATTCAGCAATCTGTGCTGCAGTAATCCCTCCAGGTGTTCGAGAACCTTTGACATACAGCAGGTAGTAAAATGTGTTTCCTTCTGTAGGTCCAAAGCCAGGGTTACCATATGTTCTGCCTTGTTAGGAAACAATGACATGCAATTAAAAGACATAAATCTCCTTCCTACTCCCACCCTCCATCCGATGTGTTTTATTTTTATGAGTTCAATAAGAAAACAAGTGGCAATCAGAGATTTAATCTAAAAAGTATGTTTACAAGTGTCCGTTCTCATCCAGCCTGATCTCCTACAAAACCATTTACATCCTCTTACATCTCAAGTTTTATAAAAGTATCTTCACAATGTAAGACTCAGGCACACTAGCAGTTCTATAATAAAACACCAAGTAAATCAGAATGTCCAACCTTACTAGAGAAGTGGAATCATTGGCTATATTTTCAAATTGCATTCAACAGGAAATTTAACTTTTGAATTATTTTTCAACCTTCATACTTCCAAGTTCATAGAATTAAACCAGAATACGCCATTCTTTCAAAGCCTCTAGCCAGGCAAAGTTTTACTGTATTATTTCTTGCTTTCAATGGATATAAAGCAGATGCCTGGTAGGCACATTCTGTTTACCTGCAAAGATGCAGAACTGAACAGTTCCATCTGTTCAATATTAAACCAAAAATCCTGTAAACCTCGGATGGTGAGTGTAATACTTCAGCACTAGCCCAAAGCCTCAAATATGAGAAGATACCAAGAACATCACCAGCAAACAAAACTAAACTCTCAGCCAGGAGCAGTAGCCCACGCCTGTAATCCCAGCACTTTGGCAAGCCAAGGTGGAGGATTACTTGAAGTCAGGAGTTCAAGACTAGCCTGGGCAGCAGAGCGAATTCACATCTCCACAAACATTTTTAAAAATTAGCTGGGTGTGGTGGCACACAGCTGTAGTCCTAGCTACTTGGCAGGCTGAGGTGAGAAAATTGCTTGAGGCCAGGAGTTCAAGGCTGCAGTAGCTATGATTATGGCACTGCACTCCAGCCTGGGTGACAGAGTGAGACTTAGATAATTACATTTTCTCTTGCTCCTGTTTACACTAAAATCACTAAGTTAAAAGGCTTTCAAATTTGGCAGGATAAAAATTAAGTGAAATGTGACTTTGGAGCTTGGCTAGTGAAGGAAAGAAAGAAAAAAAAGAAGAAAGGAAGGAGAGGAGGAGGGAACAAAGAAAGAGAAAGGAAAGGAAGAAAGAGAGAGAAAGAAGAGAGAAAGAGAAAAAAAGAGAAAAGAAAAGAAAGAAGAAAGAAAGAAAGAGAAAGAGAGAGGGAGGGAGGGAAAAGAAAAGAAAGTAAGAACGGAAACCAAGAAAGAAAATGAAAGCAAGGAAGGAAGGTAGAAGAAGAAGAAAGAAAGAAACAAGGAAAAGAAAGAAAAAGAAAGGGAAAGGAAAGGAAAGTAAAGGAAAAAGAAAAGAAAAGAAGGAAGAAAAAATGAAGTGACAAATTACTTACTGGGAGAAAGTTTTTTTAACCTCAATGACAGATAAAAGGTTTGTATCTTTAGCCTATAAAGAAATCTTTAAAATTACTGAGAAAAAAAAAAAAAGATTTTCAACCGAAAATGGGCAATGGAGAAACTGGCACTTCTCACAAGAATAAAAATGGCCAATGGCATATAAAAAGATTCAAAAGCACAAGAAATCAAAGCAATGTCATGAAAACAATGAGATTTTCTGTGTAAAGGCAGCAAAGATGACAAATGGAAAGGGGAACCCGGAGCTCTGTCCTTGTTGGTGGGACTATAACCTGAGTCACTTTTCCTGGAGAATAAGTTGAACATTTCTATTAAAAACCCTAAAAATTATTTTCCTCCAGAAATTCTACTTCTATGAATTCAGTCCAAAAATGTTTGCTCGAGCCCATTAAAATGTATGTATAAGAAAATTCACCTCTGGGGTGGTAGTGATTAACTTAATATACATCCAGCTATTAAAAATTATGATGCCAGGATATATTTACTGCCACAGAAATATGCCCAAAATATAGTAAGTGACAAAAGACTATATATTACAATTCTACTTTTTAAAAGGTTTATATGCATAAAAACATATAAAAAGCAACAAACCAGAATGTTTTGAGTGGCAAATTAAAGATTTTTCTTAATATTTGTCATCCAAATTATTACAAAAAGAATGATTTCCTTTATAATCAGGGAGAATTGTTATTTTCATTTATTTATATTTAAATCTCTGTTCTTTTTCTGATTTTTTTCTCCTGTATGTATCCCACGTAGGCTAGAATCCCTGCCTCTTGAGGTAAATCAGCCCATTTTGGGGAAGCGCACTACAGAAACCTGCCCCAACTTCCTTTTAAGAGATCTGGAGACATTTTTGTTTCAGGTCATTTCATTGTTCTCAGATTATTTTCTTTAATATATGAAACTGAGGAAAAGACAAAGGAAAGGCTGACTCCCTACCCTCCTGGGGCTACTCTTCCAATTTTTGCTGCTATTGTTATGTATTAATATTCACTGGGTACTAAAAAGATGGGCAGCCCCTTAGATCATTTGTTCTTATCTCTTTCTCATAATCCTACTTCATTCCTTCATTCACTTATTTTTAAAAGGGTCGTGTGTACAAATACGTAGTTCAGAAAATTTTTAAATATAACTACCTATACAAGTATGTGGCCAAATCCCATTCACAGTCTTATTCTCCTTCCACAGCCAAACACTTTTAATTGGTTTCTTATAGATCATTTCAGAATTTATCTTTGCAAATACACATGTATATTCTTATTCTACTCTTCTCTCTCAACATAAAAAGTAGCATACCATGCATACTATACCATTCCTTGTTCCTTTTAAAACACACACACAATATATGTGCGTTCTTCTAAGTGAGTACAGAGGTCTTTCTCATTCTTCTTTACAACCACACAGTATTCATCGCTTGGATGTACCACCATTTACTTAACCAGTTCCCTGTTGGTGGACACTGAAGTCATCCCTATCATACTGTTACAAACAATAATGCCAAGCATAACCACCTACACACACCAAGTTCATTTCTTAATCTGCCTTTGATGAAGCCTCGATTTGAATCACCACAAGGTCACATGGCTGAATAGTTAGCCCCTTGTTTAGTTTTCATTATGTACAGCAGTATGTAGCAAAAGGCTCCCTTGGGCAAAGCAAATGTGCTCTTTGGGGATTTACTTCATAACAATAAATGGATAAACAGAACACCAAGGAGAACCATTTCTATTTAACCATGCACATGTATGTATATAATACATGCATATGCATACAAAGTATACAATAAATCCATCAAAGCATTAAGCATTGTCTCAGTATGGTGGATCTATGGAGTGCTTTGTAGACAGCCCTCCTTGCCTATCAATTCTTTCTAGTTTCAAAAGAGTGAATATGTACTACTTTTGCAATATAAAATTTCAAAAAATGTTAACTCAAATTCAGCTGGATACATTCCTTCGGTCTGTCCTGTATTTGTATGGTGCTCCAGAGTGCTCAAATATCACTTCATTTAAAAAATTTATCTATTTTTTTCAAATAGAGAGATAGGCAGGGTCTTGCTCTGTTGACCAGGCTGGTCTTGAACTCCTAGATCCTCCTGTCCCACGTCCACCTCCCAAAGTGCCAGTATTACAAGTGGGAGCCATCACGCCCGGCCGGCTTCATTTGAGAAATCTTTCCCCAGCACTCCATACATTACGAATAATTCCTTTCTTTCTGTTTAGATAGCATCTTAGCCATAGTTCTATTACCTCACTTGTCACATGATAATCAGCTGCTCACCCATCCGTCTCCCTTGATTCCTCATGAGCTCCTCCAGAAGAGTGTGGTTTTCAGCACCTGGAGAAGTGTGCGATACACACATGCTTCATACGCAGAGAAGGACATGATTCACTACAGTGTTATTAGTCCCAGAATTCAATGCCTGCATTTGTAAACTGTTCCAGATTCTCTGCCAACAACCTGAGAATGTTATGTTTTTTCCCTAAAACGTCCATCCATTACTGAGTGTCTACGGTCATAGTTAACTCAATTGCGATGTGACCTCTGGCCAAGCCCATTCATAGTTTTTATTTTAGGTGATTTTTAATTTTAATTTTTGATTTTGATAGTTTCCTTTTTGTTTTTTTAATCTAGCAGTGTTTGGTAAACTTCAACATCTCTATATTCCTGTGTCTTTGCACCTACTGGTCTCTGCTTGGAATAATATCTCAAGGTTTTATTCACGCGGAAAAAATTTCTACTCACCCTTAAAGAATCAGCTTACATAGGCCAGGCATGGTGGCTCATGGGACTGAGGTAGAAGAATCACTTGAACCTGGGAAGCAGAGGTTGCAGTGAGCTGAGATCACGCCATTGCACTCCATCTTTGGCGACAGAGTGAGACTTTGTCTCAAAAAAACAAAAAAACACGCAAAAAAATCAGCTTAAATAATACCTTCTCTGAGAAGCCTTTATATCTTCCTATTCGTTCAGTAAGAGTTGAAAATTCCTCAACTCTTGAAACATTTGTGCCTCTATTACTATGTATCGGGCACTGAACTGAGTGCCTAGGACAGAAAGATGAAACTGTAGACCCTGCCCTCATGGAGCTCATGCTCTAGTATGGAAAACAGCCATATGAACAAATAACCACACTGTAGGTCTTCAGAGCTCAAACCCTATCCTAAATACTGCTAAATTAATATTCTGTGAGGTTTTGAAAGTACTAGGGCCAGAGACAATATCACTGTTTGGATGACTTTCCATCCAAGTTAACATTCGGCGCTCATCATCAAAGGTGATATGGGCTGAGCGCCTGGGGCCCTGCTGGCCAGTGACCCCGGCCACCCACCCCCCGGTGGGCCTGGTCCACCCCTTGCCAACAGCACTGGGGAAGAAGTGGACAGGGACCGGCCGGGCGCGGTGGCTCACGCTTGTAATCCCAGCACTTTGGGAGGCCGAGGCGGGCGGATCACGAGGTCAGGAGATCGAGACCATCCTGGCTAACATGGTGAAACCCCGTCTCTACTAAAAATACAAAAAATTAGCCGGGCGTGGTGGCGGGCGCCTGTAGTCCCAGCTAATCGGAGAGGCTGAGCCAGGAGAATGGCGTGAACCCGGGAGGCGGAGCTTGCAGTGAGCCGAGATTGCGCCACTGCACTCCAGCCTGGGCGACAGAGCGAGACTCCGTCTCAAAAAAAAAAAAAAAAAAAAAAAAAAGAAGTGGACAGGGACCACCTCCAGCCTGCGTGTTTGGGACCACAGTGTGAGCCCGGAATGCAGATTACAGAATGGAGACAGCAATCCAGTGCTGTCAGTGTCCTTGGGAGTCACCAGCACCCTGCAGGGGGCCCCTACGGCAGAGCCAAAGTCCTGTCTAAGCATCGGAACAGGCTGAACAGTCAAAAAGTTTTCAAATAGGCCCACAGGCCAGATGCAGACGTTTAACTCAGACAGAAGTGTTCTTGTTTGTTTTTAAGCTTTGAATCAGTCACCCTTGCTAAAAACCTGGCAATGCAAACACAAAGATCTGGATTTCTGGCAAGACTTGGCCAAGCTTGCCTGGAGTTCAGGGCACCCTCTTTAGCCAGGGTGTGAGTTTCTGTTGGTCTTTTTTTTTTTTTTGAGACAGAGTCCCACTCTGTTGCCCAGGCTGGAGTGCAGATCTTGGCTAACTGCAACCTCCACCTTCTGGGTTCAAGCGATTCTCCTGCCTCAGCCTCCTGAGTAGCTGGGATTACAGGTACCACACCTGGCTAATTTTTTAAATTTTAGTAGAAACAGGGTTTCGCTATATTGCCCAGGCTCAAGCAATCTTCCTGCCTTCGACTCCCAAAGTGCTGGGATTACAGGCATCAGCCACCACACCACACCCAGCTTCATTTTATTTTCTTAACTTGTTACCATCAGAGTGTAAGCTCTATGAGGGCAGGAATTTTTGTCCGTCTTGTTCTCTGTTTGTCACCAGTGCCTGACACACCCCAGGAAGAACAGGATGGGTCTGAGGGCTCCTAAAGGGAGCCAGGGGACCCCTAGTACATCTGCTGACGTGATGAGGCCCCCTCGAGCCAGCCTAGCTTGTTTTTTTTTTTTTTTTTGAGATGGAGTCTGGCTCTGTTGCCCAGGCTGGAGTACAGTGGCATGATCTTGGCTCACTGCAACCTCCACCTCCCAGGTTCAAGCCATTCTCCTGTCTCATCCTTCAGAGTAGCTGGGATTACAGGCGCCCACCACCACACCCGGCTAATTTTATATTTTTAGTAGAGACGGGGTGGGGGGTTTCACCATTGACCAGGCTGGTCTCAAACTCCTGACCTTAGGTGATCCACCTGCCTCGGCCTTCGAAAGTGCTGCAATTATAGGCGTAAGCCACCGTGCCTGGCCCTAGCCTAGCTTTTGTAGCATGCAACTGTCTCCTTTTTATACGCCCTAAATAATCTGTTTTTGAACTCCTTGTTTCTGTGCTGTCCTTCTTAGCCCAAGACATTCAGGGTGCTTTGCTTGTTGTCAAACCAGGGAAAGGAGAAAACTCCTGTGCCTTTCTGGGCCAGCCTGTCACCCTGGCCTGGTCGGCAGCCATTCCCCTACCTCCTCACTCAGGGAACTGTCACGCCAGGAACCGTGGAGAGGCACAGCCTGTTTCAGACCAGAAAGGTCGGAGGCCACCCATGGCCTTCAGGATGGCACCCGCCTGCCTGCCTGGCAACAGTGACCCCTCAGTGCAGTAACAATGGGCCCATTTTCTCCTCTGGATGAACAAGAAGGGGGGCTGTTTGTACAAAGGAAAGGCAGGCTGGGGCCTGTGCTCAAGAATAAACCGGACGATTTCCTGGCCTGGGTCCTTAATCCTTTCATCCTGGCCTAGGGGCAAGAGGGAGGCCCTCTATGTTATTTGTGCCTCATGGTAGGGTCCTGCTGGGCCAGGTAGAGTCTAGGGAGCGCAGGCCAAGCACTCTCTACACCGATTGCACCTAATCTTCGAGTTTCCCTGTACACACAGGCATTGTCCTAATTTTACAGCTGTGGAAAGTGAGGCCCAGGCCAGGCGCGGTGTCTTATGCCTGTAATCCCAGCACTTTGGGATGCGGGTGGATCACCTGAGATCAGGAGTTCGAGACCACCCTGGCCAACATGGTGAAACCCCGTCTCTACTAAAAATACTAAAATTAGCCGGGCATGGTGGCGGGTGCCTGCAATCCCAGCTACTCGGGAGGCTGAGCCAGAAGAACTGCTTGAACCCGGGAGGCGGAGGTTGCAGTGAGTGGAGATTGCACCACCGCACTCCAGCCTGGGAGACAGAGTGAGACTCAGTCTCAAAGAAAAAAACAACAATAAAAAAAAAACAGGCCAAGAGGTGTGAAGGGAACACACTCCAGGTCTGGAGGGCCAGGACCACTTCCAATTCTGGGGGAAGTTATTGCTGAAATTCTGTTTTTCTCTTTCTTTCTTTCTTTCTTTCTTTCTTTCTTTCTTTCTTTCTTTCTTTTCTTTCTTTCTTTCTTCTTTTTCTTTCTTTCTTTCTTTCTTCTTTCTCTTTCTTTCTTCTCTTTCCTTTCTCTTTCTTTTTTCTTCTTTCTTTCTTTCTTTCTTTTTCTTTCTTTTCTCTCTCTTCTTCTTCTTCTTTCTCTCTCTCTCTCTCTCTCTCCTCTTCTCTCTCTCTCTCCTCTCTCTCTCTCTCTCTCTCTCTCTCCTCTCTCTCTCCTCTCTCTCCTCTCTCTCTCTCTCTCTTCTTTTTCTTTCAGAGATAAAGTCTCACTGTTCCCCAGGCTGGAGTGCAATGCTGTGATCACAACTCACTGCAGCCTCAAAATACTGGTCTCGGCTGGGCCAGTGGCGGCTCACACCTATAATCTCAGCACTTTGGGAGGCCAAGGCAGGTGATCACCGAGGCCAGGAGTTCGACACCAGCCTGGCCAACATGGTGAAACTCTGTCTCTACTAAAAATACAAAAATTAACTGGGTGTGGTGGCGCGTGCCTGTAATCCCAGCTACTCGAGAGGTTGAGGCAGGAGAATCGCTTGAACCCGGGAGATGGAGGCTGCAGTGAGCCGAGATTGTGCCACTGCACTCCAGCCTGGCGACAGAGGGAGACTCCGTCTCAAAAAACAAAAAAATCCTGGGATCAAGCTATCATGCCACCTCAGCCTGTCAAGTAGCTGGGACCACAGGCATATGCCACCATGCCTGGCTGTGTTTTTGCATTTTTCTAGAGATAAGGTCTCATTACATTGCCCAGGCTGGTCTTGAACTCCTGGCCTCAAGTGATCCTCCCACAGTGGCCTCCCAAGAAATTCTTAGTAAACGTTTACAAATGAGATTCCAAAACAGCACTTCAATAATAGTGGTTATATTTTATAGTTCTCTACACAGAAAAAAAAATGCTGCTTGTAACACTCATAGACACAAAAGTATTTCTCTGCCTATTTAAATAATTCTGGATTGTAGTGAGCCATCAGGATTTTGGCAGCCAGATGTCACCATGATTTCTCATAAAACTGATGATGTTACATCAGTGGTGGCCTGAATCAAGATGCTGGGATGCCTGTAACCTACAGACTGGTTTCAGACTCCAAAGGCAACCTCTTTTTTTATTTTTTTTTGAGACGGAGTCTGGCTCTGGCACCCCGCCACCCAGGCTGGAGTACAGTGGTGTGATCTAGGCTCACCGCAACCTCCGCCTCCAGGGTTCAAGTGATTCTTCTGCCTCGGCCTCCTGAGTAGCTGGGATTACAGGCATGCACCACCATGCCCAGCTATTTATTTTTTATTTTTAGTAGAGATGGAGTTTCAAAATGTTGGCCAGGCTGGTCTTGAACTCCTGACCTCAAGTGATCTGCCCACCTTGGCCTCCCAAAGTGCTGGGATTACAGGCGTGAGCCACCACGCCGGGCCCTGGCCTCTTTTTTTAAGTTGGAAAACCCATCCATCTTAGCGGGCAGGTATATCCGACGTCTCGTTGAAGGCCTTTGGTGAGGTGGCGTCGTCTCTTGAGGTTTATGTCCGGGATCAGGGCTGCTTCTCCACTTGGGGTCACAACCTCTGGCTCACCACCTTGTCCGAAGCCAGCCCACTAAGTCACGTTTCAGGCCTGAAAACCAACAACAAAAGATCCATAAAGACAGAAGTCCTGGGACTGGCTCCTAACGACCGCCAGTGACAAGCTTGTGGCAGTGAGCACAGGTGTCCCTCAGGCTCAGCTCAGTCCCTGTGGGTTGCAGGACCTGCCCTTGGAGGTGGGCCCGGGCAGGAGGTCTTGGGGCCTCAGGACCTGGGCCACCTGGGGCCTTTTTTTTTTTTTTTTTCTTTTTGAGATGGAGTCTTGCTCTGTCGCCCAGGCTGGAGTGCAGTGGTGTGATCTTGGCTCACTGCAAGCTCCACCTCCTGGGTTCAAGCGATTCTCCTGCCTCAGCTTCCTAAGTAGCTGGGGTTACAGGCGCCCACGATCATGCATGGCTAATTTTTGTATTTTTAGTAGAGGCGGGGTTTCACCATGTTGGTCAGGTTGGTCTCAAACTCCTGACCTCGTGATCTGCCCACCTTGGCCTCCCAAAGTGCTGGGATTACAGGCGTGAGCCACCGCGCCCAGCCCACCTGGGGCATTTTTGTTGCTGTACAATAGAAACAAGTTCTCTATATGTTCCCCAGGCTGGTCCAAACTCCTGGGCTCAAGTGATCCTCCCACCTAGACCTCCCAAAGTGCTGGGATTTCAGGCATGAGCCGCTGTGGCCGGTCAGAACCTGGGGCCCTTTGAACTTTGATTCCTCAGCAATTTTGTCAGCCCTGGCTTGGGCTGAGAAGCCCCTGTGAAGCCCAGAGAGGGAAAGGAACATGTCCAGGATCACACAGGAATCATGCCTCGAGCCTCCCCAGCCACGGACTTGTCTCCATCCAGGGCATTTCAGCCCCTGCAAGGGCAGTGGCCTGCCCCTCCTCCTTGGAGCCAGGAAGGGATGCAGTGCCACAGGGATCTGGCTCTGTCCCAGGCCCTGTGGGGCTGGCAGTTGAGTAAGCAGTCAGGCTGGGCGCACCCATCCCTCCCCCACTCCCCACCGCCCCGCATAGTGCATTCATGCAGCTGGGCCCCGCCCCGTCTCCAGAGGCACCTTCCACTAGCAACAGTCTCCCCAGGCACAACACAGCTAACACAAGGCCCCGCAGGCAGGACTCTGGGACAGACACAGGCCAGGTGAGCATCTGAACAAGGGGCAGTCGGCCACAGGGTAGGCTTGCGGGAGTCCCCACCTTGACCTCTCTCCCTTCCAGCTGCCCAGAGCCCAGACCAAGCATGGATGCTGTGGATGCCACCATGGAGAAACTCCGGGCACAGTGCCTGTCCCGCGGGCCTCGGCATCCAGGGCCTGGCCAGGTGAGCTGTCCCCTCTCACCTTCCTGACCCCGGCCCCTGAGACCACTGTTCCAACCGTGTCCCCTGCCTCCAGGTTTTTCCGCCAACTAGACCGGGACGGGAGCAGATCCCTGGACGCTGATGAGTTCCGGCAGGGTCTGGCCAAACTCGGGCTGGTGCTGGATAAGGCGGAGGCAGAGGGTGTGTGCAGGAAGTGGGACCGCGACGGCAGCGGGATGCTGGATCTGGAGGAGTTCCTTCGGGCACTGCGGGTGAGCCCCCATCTCACAATCAAGGCGTGTGCCCTGGGCATGGGGTGACAGAGGATGCTGAGATGTGGAGATGGGACTCCTCCCGAAGAGCTGCTGTTAAGAGGTGCCTGCTGGGGCATACAGCCCCGGTGCTCTGCACAGCGTCTTGGGGGTTTGGGTCTGCTACTCACCACCCCCAGTCACCACCTCCTGTCCCAGCCCCCATGTCCCAGGCCCGGGAGGCAGTCATCGCAGCTGCATTTGCCAAGCTGGACCGCAGTGGGACGGCGTCGTGACGGTGGACGACCTCCGCGGGTGTACAGTGGCCGTGCCCACCCCAAGGTGCGCAGTGGGAAGTGGACGAGGACGAGGTGCTGCGCCGCTTCCTGGACAACTTCGACTCCTCTGAGAAGGACGGGCAGGTAGGTGGGTGGCTGCGGGGGGGGGCCCCTCCCCAGGCAGTTCCTCGGCCGTGCCCCCTCACTGCCCTCTGTTCCCAGGTCACACTGGCGGAATTCCAGGACTACTACAGCGGCGTGAGCGCCTCCATGAACACGGATGAGGAGTTTGTGGCCATGATGACCAGTGCCTGGCAGCTGTGAGCAGCTCCGGCTCAGCCCTGCTACCCTGGCCTGTCACTCCCAACCCCCGCCGGAGACCTCCCTTCCCTGGCCCCTTCTCTCCTGGGTAGCCACACCACACAGCAGGGAGGGCAGGTGGGGGAGTGGAGGCTGCAGGACTGGTAGACCAGTCCCTGTTGGGCCACCAGGCGGAGGTGGGACAAAGTCCTAACAGGAGTCCACTGACTCAGGACCCCAGGGAGAAACGCTCTCCCACCCACGCCATGCTGACCCGAGGCCTTGAAGCCCCTGCGGACGCCCCCGCCGAGGTCCCCCGATCCCCCCACCCGGACTGCTCTCCCCGCCCCTCCCTTGCGGGTCCTCACAGGAAGCCAGGTGACCCCGGGTGGGAGGCTGTGTGTAGAGGCCACCCTGGAAGGAAGTTTAGACCTGCCCAGGTGTGGAGCGAGGGCAAGGGGCATCCTAACCTCAGAAACCAAAATAAAGCCTTTAAAAAAAAACATCTGTACAACATCAATCCCCAATCAGAAGATGGCAAATGGGGAATAAAACTAAGCAGTTAAACACGTCCAGCGAGCCAGTATGTACACTCTTGTGAGCACCCGAGGCTGGGAGCTCTGGGCGGGGCAGAAAAGACCGGCGACTTGCAGCGGGGGTGGGGGTAAAGTACGGGTGGTGGTGGAGAGAACAGGGCTGTGGCTGGACCCCGGCACTGGTGACACGTTGGTGGGAGCATGAGGCCACAGGCTGTGGAAGGTCCTCGCCGGAGAGGTGGAGGCCGTTCCTGGTCAGGGCTTCCTGAGGCCCCTGGGGCATGCAGAGGCCAGGGTTTTATTAAAAGTTTAATGTAGT
>NW_022096404.1:0-37948 GCF_006542625.1 Nomascus leucogenys
TATAAATATTGCCCCTGTTTCGTTTATGGCTTGTATATTTTCTTCTTGGTTGATGGCAATAATTGATTCTGTCTAAGTGAGTAGTCATGGAAATTGTCTTAATTTCAACATCTATTCTTTATATTATCTTAGTGTGAAAGAAAGACTTATGTGATTTGAAATAATTTTTCAAAAACTTTGTAACTCTATCTCTTTCAGGTGTCTTTTTTTTTTTTCTTACAGAATCTCACCCTGTCGTCCAAAGTGCAGTGGCACAATCTTGGATCACTGCAACCTCCACCTCCCAGGTTAAAGCAATTCTCCGCTGCTGCCTCCTTAGTAGCTGGCATTAAAGGTGTGCACCACCACGCCTGGCTAATTTTTGTCTCTTTCGTAGAGCTAGGGTTTCCCCCATGTTGGCCAGGCTGGAATTCAACTCATGGCCCCAAGTGTTCTGCATGCCTCAGTTTCCCAGTGTGCTGGCATTACAGGCATGAGCCATCGCTCTTGTCCCTTGGATGTCATTTTAAATTTTGATTGTGGTAAAAATACATAACATAAAATTTAGAATCTTTAATTTTTTTATACAGTTCAGTCATGTTAATTGTATTTACATTGTTATGCAACATATTTGTAAAACTTTCTTCTCTTGCAAAACTGAAACTCAATACAAATGAAATGACAACTACCCATTTTTCTTACCACCTGGCCTCTGATAAAAATCATTCTATTTTCTAAGAGTTTCAATACTTTAGATATTACATGTAAGTAGAATCAGACTATCTGTTTTATTGTGACTAATTTTACTTAGCATCATGTTCTCAAGATTTATCTTTATTGTGGATGTTACAAGATTTTCTGCCTTTAAAAGCTGAATAATATTCCATTACTTTTATATTACAAATTGTATTTATTTATTTATTCTGTGAGGAAAGTTTATGATGCTTTCACCTATTGGCCTTTGTGAATAATGCTGCAATGAATATGGGTGTGTAAATAACTATTTGTTCATATGTGAGAGGTTTACATCTGTGCTACCGTCTGTTTTATTGGAAAAATTTTCTGTTTTTATGTCAGAAACAAACTGTTTTCCTTACTGTTGTTTTGTAATGTTCTTTGAAATCAGAAAAGTTGAGATCACCAACATTGTTGGTTTTTTAAACATTTTTGGGCTTTTTATGTCGCTTGAGATTCGATATAATTTTTTGGTTGTTTTTTCTATTTCTGAAAAAAATATTATTTTAAAAGAGATTGCATTGAATCTGTAGCTCGCTTTAGGCATCATGAACATCTTCACAATATTGAGTCTCACAACCCTTACACATGAGCATGCTCAAAAGTGAGTTGTTTAATTTCCATATATATGTTGCTATTTTTGATTTCTTCTGTTATTGATTTCTAGTTTTATTCCATTTTGATCAGAAATAATAGTCATTGGAAGGCTAAACCACTTTGGGAAGTGACCTCCATTATAGAACATTACAAAGACATGTGAAGGCACCACTTCTTCCCTGATGGGCTACAGGGATGAGTTCTCTGAGATGACACATTGCAGACAAATGCAGGGAACAATGTAATCTCTTTTTCATGTAACCTCTTCCCTATTTTTGTAGAGTATTAGTGATAGTGGTGGTTTTTAAGTCTTGGAGAAGGTCTGGCAGTACCACGAAGCTGTCTACTAGAGATGATACCGGGATGAATAATTAAAACTGTACAAACTGTAGTAAAATGAATAAATACAGCCTAGTGTAAAGGAAAAACAACATAAAGGCCTTTTCTGATATTTCTACAAGTATGTAAAAAGGGACTTTACACCTAACCAAGTTGCCACTGGGACTAATGAAGGCCAGATTTTTGGGGAGCAGAACTTTGGGTCACTCATGGAAAAGCCCTAAGAGAGAGCCCAGAGAAATTCCATATTTGGGTCTGGATCCTGGGCCCATCCTGGTTTTGTCAGGCCCCTGTCTGTAGAGACCCCCATGTGCCTGCTCTCACCATAGCTCACTGTATGCCATGCTTGGTGAACCTACTCCTTGTCCAAGGAGATGGGGGAGTTGAACCCGTCAAACAGCTGCTCACTCATTTTAATGCAGCTCTACAAAGAGAATTCCCAGCACAGAAGCCAAAAAAAAAAAAAAATAGAAGTTAATGGTCTGCTTTGTTTTTACCACCAGGTGACATTCCCATTAGAAATTCTGTTTCCTAGATCAGGAACATAGGAGCATCCACATGGACCCCCAGCCAGTGAGGAAATCAGAGGACAGCTTAAGACCTTGGGATTCACATCTGAGTAGACACACTTGGACTCCAACACTCAACTTTGTATTCTACCATCCATGATCTTGGGTATGAACCACCATGGTTCCAATGCCTGACAACCTGCCCCTGTCAAGAAGAGCTTCCTTCTTTCCTGCTCCCCCTGCAACACATGTAATTGTTGGCAGGCTGGGTTTGCTGAGATGTGATGACAAGGGAGGCCTGGTATGGATGGACCTGCCCTGGGCTACACTGTGTTACCTGTGGTTGCCTCTTGCCAAATGGTCAGAGGATCAAGGATGCGGGCTGAGCCAATGTGTATATTATCAGAAAAGGCTCTCACTTTGAGCCTTTCTCAGGCAACAGCTTAGGAATGTAGCACACGATGAGAACACAGTGCTCTCTCAAGCATCTCCCATGAAATGAGCTAGATGCAGGGCTCTCTCTAGTTTGTGGGTGTCTGGTTCCCAAATTTCTAAATTCTGTCAGGTTCTGTCACAAAGGAAGCTTGTTAACTTCTTCAAGATTCCATCCCTTGAGCCCTTTTCTTCCACAAATCTATGCAAGGCCCTGTAGTGCTGCTGATTGCTCACCCTTGTCTCCCATGTCAACTCTTTACCTGCACACAGTTATGCGAACACAATTATGCTCCTTACTCTTCAAAAAGATCTAAATGCAGCCAGGGCCCCAGGTTTGAGGAAACAGATTTGGGTTAAAACCTTCTTTTTCTTTTCATTTCTGTGACCATATGAAAGTCCTTGTGTGCTTCAGGTCTCCCCAGCCCTGAAGTACGCATAATGGGATTATGCCAGCATCAACTTCCAAAAGCATTCACTGGGGATATATGAGATAGAATGAATAAAAATCGGTTGGGTGCAGTGGCTCATGCCTATAATCTTAGCTCATTGGGAGGCCAAGGTGGGCGGTTCACTTAAGGCCGGGAGTTTGAAACCAGCCATGGCCAACAAGGCAAAAACTCTTCTCTACTAAAAATGCAAAAATTAGCCAGATGTGGTGATGCATGCCTGTAATCCCAGCCACCAAGGAGGCTGAGGTGTAAGAATCACTTGAGCCCAGGATGCAGAGGTTGCATTGAGCCATGATTGTGCCATTGCACTCCAGCCTGGGTGACAGAGCAAGAGGCTATCTCAAAAAAACTATATATGTATATACACACACACACACATATATACATATAGTGTGTACATATGTGTGTGTGTATATATATATATATATCACGGCCTGGTGTCCTATTTAAATAATAAAATATATATAAATTTCGAGATGGAAGCATTACATGGAGGGGTGGGAGGAAGCATGGCCTGCAACTCAAACAGGCCTGGGGTCCAGGAGTGTGATCTTGGGAAAGGCACTTCCCCACTGGCCTTAGTTTCCTTTCTACACCACGAAGAGGATAAAATTAAAAGAAAATCAGTGTCCTCTGGCATTAAATATTCCAGTGCCTGTTCATTATATTTAGAATCGTATCCGTATGCCTCATCTCAGCCTATGTGGTGGGCGTCCCCACCAACTTTACTCCCCACTACATCACTAAGTTGTCAGTGACTCAGTCTGTTATTTTAAAAAGTGGCTCACAGCTCAGAGCCTCAGAAGCCAGTACTATAACACTGGGTTATTGAGCAAATATATATATATGTGTGTGTTTATAGTGTGTTTTCTAACAAACAGATAGGATTCCAGCTCAAGTCTGTTCCTTGTGTTTACTTTAAGATAGTAATATTCTTAGAAAAGTTTAGGAGGTGGGTTCTGGATTAGTAGGGAACTGCTGAAAAGAAAAGTGCATGGAAAGTCACCGGGCATGAACCGCCATCTTTTCTTGCTTACTCACAGGTCACACGTGCAAATTTGGAGTGAGCTAGTATAAAACATGTGATGGAAATTTGGGCTCTGACGTCACTAAGCTTATCTCACAGAGACTCCAGTTGACTATATGGGTTCCAACCAATTTTAGCCAGTTTTTAAAAATCTCATAAGTGGAAGAAATTTCAGTATTTCAACAAGTTGTATCTTTTCTTATCTGTCATTCTGCAAACTAAAGAAATCCTGCCAATCATTGGTTTAACTGTTTGGGGACATGGTTCTAGCTCCGGTCAAAGAGAATACAACAAAAATGATAGGGTAACACTACTGTCTTAATTCAGGCTTCTATATTAAAAAACATAGATGAGGGAACTTATGAAAAAAAGACTAGTTCTGCAGGCTAGAAATTTGACATTGGGTTCCAGCATGGTTGGGGTCTGGTAAGGACTCTCTTCTGAGTTTCAAACTCCAGACTTCAGGTTGTATTCTCATTTAGTAGAGAAGGGGAGAGACAGCCCTCTGAGGTTTCTTCTACTACAAAGCCAATAATCTCTATCATGAGGGCCTCATTATTAGGACTTAATTACCTCTCACCTCCTAAGGCCATTACACTGGGGATTAAGGTTCTGGCATGTGAATATGGGGGGAATAACATAGCCTATTGCAACTTCCAAGGTTACAGTTTTGTAAAAGCTATTATTTTCCTCCTACTTGCTCTGTCCTGTGCTTCCTCTCTCTATCTCTCTGTCTCCCTTTCTCTCTTTTTCTGTGCATACGTCTGTCTTTCTCTTTCATTTTCCATCTCTGTATTGTAATCCTCAAGCCAAAGAAGTGATCTGCAGTGTCCTAAGATGCTCTAGGCACAGACCCACATGATAGAGAACTGAGGAGATGCCCAGGCCAATCGAGAGGAAGGAGCTCGGGCTCTCAGTTCACACTGAATCGTGCCAATTTCCATGAGACAGATTGGAGGCTGATCTTCCCCAATCCAACTTCAGTTGAAATCACAGCCCCAGCCTCGTAAGAGACCTTGAGGCAGAGGAACCCAACTTAGCTATGTCGACATTCTGGTTCACAAAAATTGTGAGATAGTATTTGTTGTCAAAAGGTGCTAAAATTCAGGGCCATGTTGTCAGCTAGGAGCAAATGACTAACCTCCTCTTTCAGGCCCCAGGATCCTCCCTCCCCTCTGTTCCTTTCTTTCTCAGGCTGCCTGCAGCCACACTGGTCCCTTTCTAAACTCCTCTGTGGAACTCACCTGTGCCTGTGAGTTTCTTCACAAGAAGTGGCTTCTCCCTGACACACCTTCCACATCTGTGCAGGACTGGCTCTCTGTTGTCATTCTGGTCACAACATAATGTCACCTCAGTGAGGCATTCATGTCCCTCCATGCAATGTGTCCCCAGCCTTCCCTCCCAATATTCTACTTTATTTCCATTATAAAATGCTCTTTTCTTTCCCATGTACTTGCTTTAGTGTTTTTGTCCAGCAGTGCTCAGACTGTAGGCTCCCCATGGGAAGGCAAGGATAACATAATTATTTTCGGTACCACATGGTGAACCTACCAAGGTAGCTGCCACAGGGGGAGTGCTAGGGGAAGAGTCACTAAGTAAAATTACACGGAAAATTGAAGGGGACCAGCCTCTCCACACCTGTGGGTATTTCTCATCAGGCGGGAGGAGAGACTGAGAAAAGAAATAAGACACAGAGACAAAGTATAGAGAAAGAAAAGTGGGCCCAGGGGACCAGCACTCAGCATACGGAGGACCTGCATCGGCACCGGTCCCTGAGTTCCCTTAGATTTTATTGATTATTATTTTCACTATATCAGCAAGAGGAATGCGGTAGGAGAGCAGGGTGATAATAGGGAGAAGGTCAGCAAGAAAACCTATGAGCAAAAGAATCTGTGTCATAATTAAGTTCAGGGGGAGGTACTATGCCTGGATGTGCACGTAGGCCAGATTTATGTTTCTCTCTGCCCAAGCATCTCAGTGGAGTAAAGAATAACAAAGCAGCATTGCTGCCAAAATGTCGCCTCACGCCATAGGGCGGTTTTTCTCTTATCTCAGAATTGAACAAATGTAAAATCGGGTTTTATACCGAGACATTCAGTTCCCAGGGGCAGGCAAGAGTCAGTGGCCTTCCTCTATTTCAAATGCAAGAGGCTTTCCTCTTTTATTAATCCACCTCATCACAGACATTTCATGAGTGTCGGGCTGGGGGACGGTGAGGTGTTTCTCATCCCACGAGGCCATATTTCAGACTATCACATGGGGAGAAACCTTGGAAAATACCCAGCTTTCCAGGGCAGAGGTCCCTGCGGCTTTCCGCAGTGCATTGTGCCCCTAGTTTTTTGTGACTGGAGAATGGCGATGACTTTTACCAAGCATACTGCTTGTAAACATTTTGTTAACAAGGCACATCCTGCACAGCCCTAGATTCCTTAAATCTTGATTCCACACAACACATGTTTTTGTGAGCTCAAGGTTGGGGCAAAGAGGTTGGCGCAAAGTTACGGGTTAACAGCATCTCAGGGCAAAGCAATTGTTCAGGGTACAGGTCAACATGGAGCCTCTTATGTCTTGTCTTTCTACATAGACACAGTAACAGTCTGATCCCTCTTTCTTTTCCCTACAGAAAATCACAAAGCCCTTCTTCCTGCTTTTGTTCACCCAATAATGATATCACGAATGATAACAGGACCTCAGCGTGACTCTCTCCCTGGCTCCAGCTGCTCCAGTAAAGCCCCGTGGACACAAGAACCACGGGAGTCTGCCGCCACCTAGAGGCCATGGCTAGCACTGCAGCCCAAGGCCGAAGCGTCACGGAACTGGTAGCTGTATTGGAGGATTCTCAAGGCAGTGGCTCTTCAGGGACCCCTGGGAAAAGGAGCAGTATTTGAAGACTCCAAGGACCATACAAGTGACTTCAGAAGCCTCCCTTGATTCCTATTTTCCTCAGCCTCTTGGGGTGTGCTGTGCACTCATGAAATATTTTCACAGAATTCAGAGACATTATTTTCTTCCACTTCCAAATGACGACCTAAAGGACCCCCAAAAAACTAGTATATTTTTCTGGGCCCCACATTCCAGAGCGCGGTGCATTGTCACATTCTGCTTTATTCCAAGTCGTCATCTGCCCAAGTTTCCAGGCCTCTCTTTTCTCTGAAGGACTCTAGAAACTGAAAAGCCTCTTCCCAGAGCCTCAAAGCACAGTGAGTTCCCAATGAAGAGCCAAGGAGAGCAGACACTTATGAGTATCTAGAATCCTTGGTATTATTCCCTTCAAGTACCCCTATTTATGAGGGAGAAAATGGAGGCTTTCTTTCCCGTAGCCTCTCTTGATATCATGCGGGGTGGTTGGGGGAGGGCATAGCTCATTTTAGTTCCAGGTGCCCAGAGAGGTGGGAGTCACAACCCCAGTCCTGTTCTGTTGAAACAGCTGGGGAGGTCCCCAGGCCTGGCAGAAGCCAGAGAACCTAGAGGATCCTTCAGCCCATGCTGTCAGCTCCTGGACATGTAGCTGGGGGAGTGGATGCCTCTGCCTCATGGCAAAGCTGCCTCTACTATTTCTTCCCCTTTTGTCACTTCTCAGGTTTTCTCTTCCCTAACCTCATCTCCATGATCTCCACCTTAGAAGCGTGTGTGTGTGTGTGGTGTGTGGTGTGGTGTGTGGTGTGTGTGTGGTGTGTGGTGTGTGGTGGTGTGTGTGGTGTGTGTGTGGTGTGTGTGGTGTGTGTGTGTGTGTGGTGTGTGTGTGTGTGTGTGTGTGTGTGCATGCCTGCACAGCAATGTGAGAATAAGGAAGAGTAGAAAGCCCAGGTAGAAAGTAGAGCACAGGGTTTTCCAGGACTTAGGGGCTCTCATTTCCGAAGCAAACCTGATGGGTGGGGTGCATGCAAGGCCTAGGAAGCTGGCTCCCTTCCTAATACTCTGTGTTCTGCCCAGTTTCTGGGATCTGGACCAGTCTTTGGCTTTTTTGGGGCCTCAGTCTTCCTGTTGTAAAATGAGGAGTTGGACACAAAACTGTAGAAGCACATGTTCAGTGAGGAGAGGGTGTCATGCTCAATACCAGATAGAATATTGGCATGCGGTGAGTTTGGGCAGACTTAGGTGCCCATGGGTGTTCAGGCCTCCAGACATGGCCAATGCAGGTGAACACAGAGCACGGGGCGGCCAAGTTTTCTTTCCAGGGATACGGGATTAAACAATGAACCACGGGCTCTGCTCTTGAGGCTGGTCCCACAAGATTTGCCCACCTTCAGCCACCAACTGTTTGTTGAATTTCATGTCCTGTGAAGCCCATGCCCACCCCCATTACAATGAGTGGCACAGGCCACTGGATCTGTAGGATAATGTCTTTTGCCTTTTTAAAAATTTTAACTGGCTGGATGTTTCTTTTTTCTCTTTTTCTGTTTTGTTTTGTTTCTAATTTTTAAGAGGTCTTTACAGGTCGGGTGTGGTGGCTCATGCCTTTAACTTCAGCACCTTGGGAGGCTGAGGCAGCTGGATCATTTGAGGTCAGGAGTTCAAGACCCCCCTGTTCAACATGGTGAAACCCCGTCTTTACTCAAAATAGAAAAAAAATTAGCCGGGCGTGGTGGCACAGGCCTGTAGTCCCAGCTACTCAGGAGGCTGCGGCAGAAGAATTGCTGAAACTCAGAAGGCAGAGGTTGCAGTGAGCTGAGATCAGGCCACTGCACTACAGCCTAGGTGACAGAGCAAGACTCTGTATCAAAAAACAAACAAAAAAAAACGGAACAAAAACTCTTTATATAGCGGAAATGTGAGCCCTTTTGTAATTTCATGAATTGCAAATATTTATTCCAATTTTGGAAATTCTTTTCTTATTGTGGTGCTCTCTTTAAGTTTGATTTGGAGGTTATTGTTGTATTGTTTTGCTTTGTTTCTATGTAACTTCTTTCCAAATTGATTTGCAGATTTTTATTTTCACAACACAATATTTTGGCAGAAATCTTGTAAAAACTGTCTAATCAATTTAAAAATTTAAACACATATAAAAAAGCCAAGAACTGTAAAAACTATCCTGAAGAATAACAAGGTTTGTGAACTTAAAATGCCAGATATTCAGACTTAGATTAGAGCTATAGTAATAAAAGCTATGAATGGTAGTAATGCAAAAATAGGCACAAAGAAACTAGAAAAACTCGAGAGTCCAACCCAGACCCACACATTTGGGCATTTTGTATATTACAAAAGCGGCACAGAAGAGCAGTGGAGAGAAGACAGTGATGTCGGCAAATAGCCCTGGGTCAATGGTTACTTATGTGAGAAAGGAACACTCCTATCTTCCATTATTAACAAATTTCAATGACAGGTGGATTTTAAATTTTAAGGTGAAAGTTGAAAACAATATTTCTAGTAGATAACACAGATAAATGTGTTCACGACCTTGGCACAGGCCACGATTTTTAGGACACAAAGTGCATTAACCATCAAGATAAAAATATAACAAATTGGATCTTATTAGATTTAAAACCTTCTCTTCATAAAAAAAAACTTTCTAGAGAGTAGAAAGGAAAAAATACAGTGGAAATCAACATTTGCCATGTATTTGTGTGGCAAAAGCCTCATATCCAGATTATTTAACTAAATCCCATTAATTAATAAACAAAGATGTAATACATTGAAGAAAATTGGTAAACATGTGACTAGGGGTTCCAAATACAGAACCAAAGGGCCAAAAAGTAGATAAACATATCCACATCCTTATGCATCAGAAAACTGCATATTACAACTACAATTGAATACCACCATGCAATTGTTAACATTTTTGAAAACTGACAAAATTAAGTACTAGTGATGATGTCAAGCAACTGGAACTTTCTTACACCGCTCTGTGTGTAAACTGTTATAACCATATTCAAAACCTCTTAAGCAGTATCACCTTACTTACACGATGTGCGTAAGCGCACTCTAGGACCCAGCAACACCACTATTAGGTATATACACCCAACAGAAATGCCAGCATCTTGTGCAATGCAGAAAAGCTCGAGGAAGCATTATTTGGTAATTTTCTAAACTGAAAACAACTCAAATGTGCATCAATAATAAAATAAATAAATAAAACAACTGCATATTCCTTTATAAGGGTACATTATACTGATATAAAATTACTTACAGACATATTAAAATATATAAAAATCTCACAAACACAATTTAATTAGATTTAAAAGTCCTAGACAGAGAAATCAGACAGTAGAAAAAATAAAAAAAGTCATCCAAATAGAAAAACAAAGCTGAATTCTCTCTCTCCACTTGCAATATGAGTCTACGTAGCAAATGCTAAAATGTCTGCAAAACTACTTTTGGAGTAAACTTGAAAAGCCTCCTGAAATGGATAAACAAGTAAAGTTTTAGGACACAAAATCAATGTACAAAAATCAATAGCATTTCTGTGCGCCAACAACATTGAATTCCTGAACATTTTCTATTTTTATTACATTTTCAATTTCTTCCCTCAGTTGCCCATATATTTTTTGATTTTTTAGCTAAACTAATTTATTCCTCTGTGCAATTTCACCTGGTTAATAGGCCCCAGGGCCAAACAGTGAGAATGAAGTATTTGTCTGCATCCTGTTTCCTCATTTTGAAAACTAGTCTAGATGAAACCTGTACTTGTTCCAGGGAGTTGGCATGAAGAGAATTTATTTCCATTCTCAGCAGGGATGCCTGCCAGAAAGAGGGAGTTCCTGAGAGTGAGCCAGTTGTCCCATACATGCGGGGAATTCTCAGCCATGTTCGGTGACAACCACAAGCATTTTCACTCTGGTTAGACAGGACTCTAGATGGGTGTATGGGAAAAGAGCCAAACTAAAGGAGTCAAGTACGACATTGCAAAGATTTATGCATTTACGCAGGGAATATTTATTGTGTTAAATTATGTGCAAAACACTGCACAAAGAGCAATTAAAATGCAAATTATTCAGGCATTACCTTTACTTCGGGAAACTCACACTAGTCAGATTCTCTGAACCCCAGAACTTAACAACAACCTAGTAAAAGCTTGTTCAAAGGGGATAGAGGGTGGGGGCAGGAAGGTAAGATTAAAAATCGGGCTGAGTGGATGAGATAATTACCCCTGGTAATGCACTGGAAGTATGGATAAGTTTGGGATGGGTGAAGAAAAACGAGTCTCAGCAGAGGGTGCAGAAAAAAAAGGCAGAAACCCAGGAGGCTTATGCAGGAAGAAGAAGGAGTTTGCTGGACTGGGGAGAGTGACAGTAAAAAGCAGAGGATAATAGACCTCTGTAGTCATCTAGGGACTGTGGGGTGGGTTAGTTGGAGGTTACAGAATCAGAGAGGTACTTTTGAACAGTAGGGTGGGTAAATAAGAGCTATATTTTGGAATAATTATGTAGCAATGGTGGTTAGGAGCAACAGAAACTCAAAGTATTACATAAATATGCTTTTTTCTTATTATTCCACACAAGACTTTAGCCTTTCCTCTTAAACTGAGAAAGGAGTGGTTTTCTATGATGTTTTTAAATTCTTACAGGCAAGCATTACTCTTTGCTGCCTTTAGTAAAGGTTTGTTTTAACCAAATCAAAGAAGATCGAATGGATTTTCTTGCTCACAATGGTTCAGTGCAACATCTCATAACTTCTACTAGTTTTCAGAACATTTGACGTGATGCTCCTGACAGCCCAAAAGTATCCCCTTGGCAGAAAGAAACCAGCATTGACGGAAACAATTGGCTGAGCGTCAATACTCCATGGAGGGTGCTGCGCTTGCTAAGACTCCCTCCTCTGGGCTGGGCCTTCTACACCATGGGTGTCCTGCCGCAGCTGGAGCTGGAGCTTGGAGGGACCTCTATGGGTCTTCCCAGCACACAATAGGTGCCAATTAGCATGGCAGAATCCAGCTGCTCCCTCTCACCATTTTTTCTCCATTTGTCCCTTGTTGGGAAAGGAGAGTTTTGCAACTGAGTTCAGCACAGGGTTGAAGTTCAAATCTCAGCTGATAGTTGGCCCATGTTGACTTTTTTGAGAAGAACTTGGGAGAATAAAACATTAAAAAGGTCCTGGCCAGGCAAAGTGGCTCATACCTGTATTCCTGGCATATTGATAGGCCGAGGAGATAGAATTGCTTGAGGACAGGAATTTGATACCAGTCTTGTCAACATAGTGAGACCCCATTTATACAAAAATACTTGAAGCATTAAAAAAATTTAGCCAGGTGTGATGGTTCCCAAGTGTAGTCTCAGTTATGTGGGAGATTGAGGCAGAGGATCACTTGAGCCCAGGGAGTCTAGGCTGCAGTGAGCAATGATCATGCTACTGCACTCCAACCTGGGCAACCACGCAAGATGTTTCAAAAATAAAATCTTTTATTATTCTCCGCCCCTATAATCTCTCCAGATCTTGTGCACTATGTGGCAGAAAGACCAAACTCCCCCAAGAGTTTGGTTCTTGCTGAAGATTTGGTTTACTGCTGCTTGGCTGTCCCCTAGTATCCTCATTTTGCATAAAATAAGAACCCCTGGGTGAAATGGAGTTTCTCCCCAGCAGAGGGTCTCACCAAGTCCCCAGGATTGGCACTTTAGGTGGAGGCTTGCTTTTCAACCTCTGGGTAATAGTTGACACTAAAATTGAGAAAAGATTTCCATACACCAAGTCCCTGAAAAGAGCATCCGGTCAGAAGACAAGATGTGGTCAGTGGCGAAGGTGACCCAGGCTGAGTGGGGAAGTCCACCAGCACATCTGAAGACTGAGCTAGGGGAGGGTTGCCCTGATGTTCACCCCTTCTGCCCTCCATACCTTCCTCTACTTTGCCCAAACTTCCCTCTAACCTCCCAGGACTTTCTTGACAGGAGTTTAATGAAGTAAAAGCTTTAAAATTCCTTTGATTATAAAAAATAACTTTATCGGTTCTCAAAATGTACTGATATGAAATTAGAATATCCATTCTTGAAATGTTTAAAAAGTAAATTAAGTGTAAGTTTATATTTAACTTGTTTGATTCCTAATTAAAATAAAAAAAGTTTGAAACAAGGTCTTGCTCTGTCACCAAGGCTGGAGTGCAGTGGTGAGATCTTGGGTTATTGCAACCTCTATCCCCTGGGTTCAAGCGATTCTCATGCCTAAGCCTCCCAAGTAGCTGGGACTACAAGTACACGTCACCAAGTGGCTAATTTTTGTGTTTTTAGTAGATATGGGGTTTTGCCACAGTGCCCATACTGGTCTCAAACTCCTGGTCTCAAGTTATTCACCCGCCTCGGCCTCCCAAAGTGCTGGGATTACAGGCATGAGTCACCTCACCTGACCTTTACATTTTTTTAAACTATAGGCAAATTTAAATTACTCAGAAATAGCCAGAATTAACAGTTGAATACCCTGAATCTTTTTCTCATGCATAAGCCTGTCTAATCTTTCTATTTAAATTTAAGATTTGACTCAGTTCTAGTGTTTTAAAACCTGCTTTTTTCGTTTTTCTTTTTTTTTTTTTTTTGAGACAGAGTCTGGCCCTGTCGCCCAGGCTGGAGTGCAGTGGCGAAATCTCGGCTCACTGCAAGCTCCACCTCCCGGATTCACGCCATTCTCCTGCCTCAGCCTCCCGAGTAGCTGGGACTACAGGCGCCCGCCACCACGCCCGGCTAATTTTTTTTGTATTTTTAGTAGAGACGGGGTTTCACCGTGGTCTCGATCTCCTGACCTCGTGATCCGCCCACCTCGGCCTCCCAAAGTGCTGGGATTACAAGGGTGAGCCACCACGCCCGGCCTACATCCCATTTTTAACACACATCTGTAGCTCCAAAGAAGGGGTATACCTTGTTTACTTTTCTAATCCCTTATTATTAGAAAATTTTGTTTTTCCAATTCTTTGAGATAATAAAGTGGTTAAGGTTAGTATTTTGGTCCTCATTTAAATTTTCTAAGAGTTGCCTTTCTATCAGTGGCTAAATGACTGTTACAAGGAGAAGAGCCCTCCTGCAGCGGTGTGCCTGGGGTTGAGGTTTCCCTGCATAGTGCCTTCCTTGTGGCAGGTCCCCATGTGTCTTTCTAAAATCAACACAGTCAGTCTGAGCGTGCTTGGAATTCTGCAGCTGTGACCCCTCTCGAATCTTCCTTGAATTCAAGTGCAACTAATCTCCTCCATGGTGGGCACCAGGAAGTAGGCTGTAGAGCATTCTGTGACCCTGAAGAAGGACACGTTGTCCTTGATAAAGAAGTTGGAAATTCCTGAAGGAGAAATAATGTTTCCTCAACAGTAGAAGTAGATGAAGAGTCTCTTCAATGACTGGTTCATGGAAAACCCTGTTCTCTACTGGTTGATGCTGCCTTCGAGGCAAACCCACACCCTAGGTGTATGCCAGAGGCTTCGGAAACACAAAGGAGCTCATGCAACATAAGTGCCAGGTAGTAATGAAGCCTCAAGAACTTCCACTGGAATAGGAGGTAACAACTTACTGTCCAGAATTGTTTGCATCTCCCTGCCCACCCCCTAATCACTGAGTGCAACTATGCAACTCAATTGCATGCAACTATATATAGCTGCAACTATGAAAAGAGCTGAGATTGTAAACCACAAATACAGACAGCTATGAATATAGATGAGATCAAAAACCACAAGTCTTCTAAAGGGTGTACGACATGTAACAACAGCTCTCATTAACTCATGTTTGGGCACCAAGGAAATAATAGCAGGAATGTTTTATGTTCACATTACAATCAAAACCTATTATCATTCATCATCAATTAATTTAGTCCTACTTTACTAATACTTGTTTTACTCTATCTTGTAAGCACATATGCTTCTCTGCTAGAATTAGAGAAATAACTGAGTCCACTGACAGTGTCTCAAGGTTATGTAAGTCATTCTATCAGAAGCCTGTTTATAAGAGTACTTGGCGCAGTTATTTCTGTGGGTCTCTGAGACATCCTTATTTTGTTGAAGACAAAGCCCTGTGGCCTTGCGCTGATTTGCACGCACTTTTAGAAAAACAGCAGAGTACAACCAAAATTATATACTAATGAAAAAGTGAGCCATGCCTACAGGGATGTAGATAGTTGATATCACTAAAATGTTGTTTTATATAATGCAAACAGCACTAATACGTTGACAAATAGATCTATATTATAAACAGCGAGGGCACTGGCAAATTTTTTTTTAAAACTTTAAACAATTTCTGGATTATTTATGTTAATAACAATTACGTAAAAAATTTAACCTAGGAGAAGCTAAGCATATGTCTGATTATTTAATATAACAAAATGCAAAATAGGCAAATTTCCATTTATGATAGTAGGACAGAAACACTTTCTTTTGATACAAATATCAAACAGAAAATGTAAGTAAGGGCCGGGCATGGTGGTTCACGCCTGTAATCCCAGCACTTTGGGAGGCCAAGGGAGGTGGATCACAAGGTCAGAGATTGAGACCATCCTGGCTAACACAGTGAAACCCCATCTCTACTAAAAACACAAAAAATTAGCCGGGCGTGGTGGCGGGCGCCTGTAGTCCCAGCTAGTCGGAGAGGCTGAGGCAGGAGAATGGCGTGAACCTGGGAGGCGGAGCTTGCAGTCAGCCGAGATTGTGCCACTGCACTCCAGCCTGGGCAAGAGAGCGAAACTCTGTCTCAAAAAAAAAAAAGAAAGAAAGAAAATGTAAGTAAGAAATAGAAAAAAATGACCTGTGTATGTTGATTATTTATATGTGTGTATATTATTATGCAAAATTATATTACTTTTAGTAACTTCGATTTTGTAAATATTTATTATATTTTAGGCAGCAGCAAGTATTAACACATTTTTAAATGTGCAGCTTAGATAATAGTTGATTATTACAATTTATTAATATTAGCTCTTCACAACCAATGGCTACTCAAAAATAAATTCTAAAAATAATTTTATATTAACTTTGAAAATTTTAAACTCTTTTCTACAGAAGTTTCTAAATTACAGATAATAAAATAGAAAGTTCATAAAAAAGGAAACGCTATTGAGAGATATTTGGATTTTGATTCCTTAATTTTTCTGAATTATTAGTAGTTGGAGCTTCACATGTATCAGCAACTTTTCTAAACATATAACTCAAATAATGACAGAATTAAAAGGAGAAATAGGCTGAATACAGTGGCTCAAGCCTGCGTGTCATCCCTGCATCTTGGCGGGGGCTGAGGCAGGAGGATAGCTTGAGCCCAGGAGTTGAGATTAACCTGGGCAAGATAGCAACACTTCGTCTGTAAAGAAAAGAAAAATCTATATATATTATATATTTTTATATATTTATATATAATATATAATATCCATATATATATATGGAGGAACGGACACCACCACCAAAATGTTAGGAAATTTCAATAATGGAGAGGAGAACCTGGCAGACCAACATGAAGACAGAAGACTGAGCAAGGAGTGATTCAACCAAATCCAACAGACATATAGCAACGGTCTTCTCAACAACAGAATGTACATGCTTCTGGTGCGCACATGGAACACTCTTCAGAGTGTATCACAAATCGGACCACAAAGAAATCAATTCAAGAAAATTAAAATCATACTAAGTATCATTTGCAACTAAAATTGAATGGAACTAGAAATGAATACCAGAAGAAAAATTAAAAAAATTGCAAATTCATAAAAATCAGGTAACATGCTCCTAAACAACATTATGGATTAAAGAAGAAATCACAGTGAAAATTTCAACATAACTAGAGAAAAAAGCATAACAAAATTATTCAGTGCATCTAAACCTTGTATTCAATTGTAGTAGTAAATACGTACATTTAAAAAATCTATCTAAATCAACTACTAAATATAACCAAACATAAGTAAAGAATAAAAATTTCAGCAGTTCTAAATAAATAACAATTAAAAGCCATAGAAAAATCAATTAAAGTTTGGCTTCATTGAAAAGATTAAGAAAACTGACAAACAGATTAAAAGAAAAAAAACCTCACATAATTAAATTCAGAAATAAAAGAGGAGCTATTACTACTGATGCCACAAAAGTAGGAAAAGAAGAGATTATAAAAGTTTAAGTCCAAGTATATGCCAAAAAAGTGACAAGCTAAAAGAAATAGACAAATGTCTAGAAATATAGATTATACTAAAGGTAAACCATAAAAAAATCTGAATAGGCATATAACTAGTGACAACAACCTCCCCTCCAAAAGCCCAGGCCGAGATCACTTCATTTACTTTTTTTTCAAAATGTTAATGTAGAGTTAACACCAACCCTTCTTAAACGACTGCAGAAAAATGAAAAAGAGAAAACAATTTCCAACTTATTTTATGAGCCCAGCATTAACACACCACCAAACCCCACAAAGACACTAAAAAAAAATACAATGACAGATCAATTTTCCTGATGACTATTGATGTAAAAATTCTCCTCAGAACATTAGAACACAAAGTTCAATAACATGTTACAAGCATTATACATCATGACCAAAAGGGAGTTATCTCTCCAATATAAGTATTGTTCAACACATGTAAATCAGTCAATTTAATTTTTATTTTTTTATTATACTTTAAGTTCTAGGGTACATGTGGACAACGTGCAGGTTTGTTACATAGGTATACATGTGCCATGTTGGTTTGCTGCACCCATCAACTCATCACTTACATTAGGTATTTCTCCTAATGCTATCCCTCCCCCAGCCACCCACTACCCGACAGGCCCTGGTGTGTGATGTTCCCCGCCCTGTATCCAGGTGTTCTCATTATTCAATTCCCACCTATGAGTGAGAACATGTGGAGTTTGATTTTCTGTCCTTGAGATAGTTTGCTGAGAATGATGTCTTCCAGCTTCATCCATGTCCCTGCAAAGGACATAAACTCATCCTTTTTTATGGCTGCATAGTATTCTATGGTGTATATGTGCTGCAATTTCTTAATCCAGTCTATCATTGATGGATATTTGGGTTGGTTCCAAGTCTTTGCTATTGTGAATAGTGAACAGTACTGCAATAAACGTACTTGTGCATGTGTCTTTATAGTGGCATAATTTATAATCCTTTGGGTATATACCCAGTAATGGGATGGCTGGGTTAAATGGCATTTCTAGTTCTAGATCCTAGAGCAATGTCCACGCTGTCTTCCACAATGGTGGAACTAATTTACACTCCCACCAACAGTGTAAAAGCCTTCCTATTTTTCCACATCCTCTCCAGCATCTGTTGTTTCCTGACCTTCCAATAGTCGCCATTCTAACTGGAGTGAGATGGTATCTCATTGTGGTTTTGATTTGCATTTCTTTGATGACCAGTGATAATGAGCATTTTTACATGTGTCCGTTGGCTGCATAAATATCTTCTTCTTTTATTTATTTTTTTTTTTTTTGGAGACGGAGTCTTGCTCTGTCCCCCAGGCTGGAGTGCAGTGGCGCCATCTCAGCTCACTGCAAGCTGCTTCTCGGGTTCAGGCCATTCTCCTGCCTCAGCCTCCCAAG
The DNA here is from genome assembly GCF_006542625.1 of Nomascus leucogenys. NCBI lineage: Eukaryota > Metazoa > Chordata > Mammalia > Primates > Hylobatidae > Nomascus > Nomascus leucogenys. The sequence continues at coordinate 18,472 of NW_022096404.1, forward strand.
TAGCTGGGACTACAGGCACCCGCCACCAGGCCCAGCTAATTTTTTTTGTATTTTTATTATAGACGGTGTCTCACCATGTTAGCCAGGATGGTCTCCAACTCCTGACCTCGTGATCTGCCCACCTTGGACTCCCAAAGTGCTGGGATTACAGGCGTGAGCCACCATGCCCGGCCTAGATGTCTTCTTTTGAGAAATATCTGTTCATATTATTTCCCCACTTTTTAATGGGGTTCTTTGTTTTTTCTTGTAAATTTGTTTAAGTTCTTTGTAGATTCTGGATATTAGCCTTTTATTAGATGGACAGATTGCAAACAATTTTCTCCCATTATGTAGGTTGCCTGTTCACGCTGATGGTAGTTTCTTTTGCTGTGCAGAATCTCCCATTTGTCTATTTTGGCTTTTGCTGCCGTTGCTTTTAGTGTTTTAGTCATGAAGTCTTTGCCCATGCCTATGTCCTGAATAGTGTTGCCTAGGCTTTCTTCTAGGTTTTCATGATTTTAGTCTAATATTTAAGTCTTTAATCCATCATGAATTAATTGTGTATAAGGTGTAAGGAAGGGATCCAGTTTCAGCTTTCTACATATGGCTAGCCAGTTTTCCCAGCACTGTATATTAAATAGAGAATCTTTCCCCATTGCTTCTTTTTGTCAGGTTTGTCAAAGATCAGATGGCTGTAGATGTGTGGTGTTATTTCTGATGGCTCTGTTCTGTTCCATTAGTCTATATATCTGTTTTGATACCAGTACCATGCTGTTTGGTTACTATAGCCTTGTAGTATAGTTTGAAGCCAGGTAGCATTATGCCTCCAGCTTTGTTCTTTTTGCTTAGGAGTGTCTTGGCTATACGGGCTCTTTTTTGGTTCCATATGAACTTTAAAGTAGTTTTTTTCAATTCTGTGAAGAAAGTCATTAGTATCTTCATGGGATGGCATTGAATCTATAAATTACCTAGGGCAGTATGACCATTTTCACAATATCGATTCTTCCTATCCATGAGTATGGAATTTTCTTCCATTTGTTTGTGTCCTTTTATTTCATTGAGCAGTGGTTTGTAGTTTTCCTTGAAGAGGTGCTTCACATCCTTTGTAAGTTGTATTCCTAGGTATTATTCTCTTTGTAGCAATTGTGAATGGGAGTTCACTCATGATTTGGCTCTCTGTTTTTCTGTTATTGGTGTATAGAAATGCTGTGGTTTTTGCACATCGATTTCATATCCTGAGACTTTGCTAAATTTGCTTATCAGCTTAAGGAGATTTTGGGCTGAGCTGATGAGGTTTTCTAAATATACAATCATGTCATCTGCAAGGAGAGACAATTTGACTTCCTCTTTTCCTAATTGAATACCCTTTCTTTCTTTCTTTGCCTGATTGCCCTTGCCAGAACTTCCAACACTATGTTGAATAGGAGGGTGAGAGAGGGCATTCTTGTGCTGGTTTTCAAAGGGAATGCTTTCAGTTTTTACCCATTCAGTATGATATTGGCTGTGGGTTTTTCATAAATAGCTCTTATTATTTTGAGATACGTTTTATCAATACCTAGTTTATTGAGAGTTTTTAGCATGAAAGACATGAATTTTGTCGTAGGCCTTTTCTACATCTATTGAGATAGTCATGTGGTTTTTGTCATTGGTTCTGTTCATGTGATGGATTACTTTTATTGATTTGTGTATGTTGAACCAGCCTTGCATCTCAGAGATGAAGACTACTTAATTGTGACGGATAAGCTTTTTCATGTGTAGCTGGATTTGGTTTGCCAGTATTTTATTGAGGATTTTCACATCGATGTTTATCAGGGATACTGGTCTAAAATTCTCTTTTTTGTTGTGTCTCTGCCAGGCTTTGATATCAGGATGAAGCTGGCCTCACAAAATGAGTTATGGAGGATTCCCTCTTTTTCTATTGATTGGAATAGTTTCAAAAGGAATGGTACCAGCTCCTCTTTATACCTCTGGTAGAATTCAGCTTTGAATATGTCTGCTCCTGGATATTTTTTGGTTGGTAGGCTATTAATTATTGCCTCAATTTCAGAGTTTGTTATTGGCCTATTCAGAGATTCAAATTCTTCTTGGTGTAATCTTAGGAGGGTGTATGTGCCAGGAATTTATCTATTTCTTCTAGATTTTCTAGTTTATTTGTGTAGAGGAGTTTATAGTATTCTCTGATGGTAGTTTGTATTTCTGTGGCATCATTGGTGATATACCATTTATCATTTTTTATTGCGTCTATTTGATTCTTGTCTCTTTTCTTCTTTATTAGTCTGGCTAGTGGTCTATCAATTTTGTTGATCTTTTCAAAAATCAGCTCCTAAATTCATTGATGTTTTGAAGGTTTCTTTTGTGTCTCTGTCTCCTTCAGTTCTGCGCTGATCTTAGTTATTTCTTGCCTTTTGCTCACTTTTGAATTTTTTTTGCTCTTGTTTCTCTAGTTCTTTTAATTGTCATGTTAGGGTGTTGATTTTAGGTCTTTCCTGCGTTCTCTCGTGGGCATTTAGTGCTATAAATTTCCCTCTACACACTGCTTTAAATGTGTCCCAGAGATTCTACTACATTGTGTCTTTGTTCTCATCTTTATTTTTGCCTTCATTTCGTTATTTACCCAGTGTTCATTTCAGGAGCATGTTGTTCAGTTTCCATGTGTTTGTGCCGTTTTGAGTGAGTTTCTTAATCCTGAGTTCTAATTTGATTGCACTGTGATCTGAGAGACAGTTTGTTGTGATTTCTGTTTTTTACATTTGCTGAGGAGTGCTTTACTTCCAATTATGTGCTCATTTTTAGAATAAGTGCGATGTGGTGCTGAGAAGAATGTCCGTTGATTTAGGCTGCAGAGTTCTGTAGATGTCTATTAGGTCCTCTTGGTGGAGAACTGAGTTCAATTCCTGGATATCCTTGTTAACCTTCTGTCCTGTTGATCTGTCTGATATTGACAGTGGGGTGTTAAAGTCTCCGATTATTATTGTGTGGGAGTCTAAGTCTCTTTGCAGGTCTCTAAGGGCTTACTTTACAAATGTGGGTGCTCTTGTATTGGGTGCATATATATTTAGGATAGTTAGCTCTTCTTGTTGAATTCATACTTTAGATCTTCCTCCATCCCTTTATTTTGAGCCAATGTGTGTCTAGGCATGTGAGATGGGTCTTGGGAATACAGCACACTGATGGGTCTTGACCCTTTATTCAATTTGCCAGTCTGTGTCTTTTAATTGAGACATTTAGCTCATTTACATTTAAGGTTAATATTGTTATGTGTGAATTTGATCCTGCCATTATTATGTTAGCTCGCTGTTTGCCCATTAATTGATGCAGTTTCTTCATAGTATCGACGGTCTTCACCATTTCGCATGTTTTTTGCAGTGGCTGGTACTGGTTGTTCCTTTCCATGTTTAGAGCTTCCTTCAGAAGCTCTTGTAAGGCAGTCCTGGTGGTGACAAAATCTCTCAGCATTTGCTTATCTGTAAAGGATTTATTCCTCCCTCACTTATGAGGCTTAGTTTGGCTGAATATGAAATTCTGGGATGAAAATTCTTTTCTTTAAGAATGTTGAATATTGGCCCCCACTCTCTTCTGGCTTGTAGGGTTTCTGCTGAGAGATCCGCTGTTAGTCTGATGGGCTTCCCCTTTTGGGTAACCCGACCTTTCTTTCTGGCTGCCCTGAACATTTTTTCCTTCATTTCAACCTTGGTGATTCTGACAATTATGTGTCTTGGGGCTGCTCTTCTAGAGGAGTATACTTGTGGTTTTCTCTGGATTTCCTGAATTTGAATGCTGTCCTGACTTTCTAGGTTGGGGAAGTTCTCCTGGATAATATCCTGAAGAGTGTTTTCCAACTTGGTTCCATTCTCCCCATCACATTTAGGTATACCAGGCAAACATAGATTTGATCTTTTCACAAAGTCCCATATTTCTTGGAGGCTTTGTTGACTTATTTTTTCACTCTTTTTGCTCTAAACTTGTCTTCTCGCTTTATTTTATTAATTTGATCTTCAATCACTGATATCCTTTCTTCCACTTCATTGAATCAGCTATTGAAGCTAGTGCACGTGTCACAAAGTTATCTCGCCATGGTTTTCAGCTCCATCAGGTCGTTTAAGGTATTCTCTACACTGTTTATTCTAGTTAGCCATTCGTCTAACCTTTTTTCAAGGTGTTTAGCTTCCTTGCGATGGCTTGAAACATGCTCCTTTAGCTCAGGGAAGTTTGTTGTTACCGACCTTCTGAAGCATACTTCTGTCAACTCGTCAAAGTCATTCTCCATCAAGCTTTGTTCCATTGCTGGAGAGGAGCTGCAATCCTTTGGAGGAAAAGAGGTGCTCTGGTTTTTAGAATTTTCAGGTTTTCTACTCTGGTTTCTTTCCATCTTTGTGGTTTTATCTACCTTTGGTCTTTGATATTGGTGACCTAAGGATGGGGTTTTGGTGTGGATGTCCTTTTTGTTTATGTTGATGCTATTCTTTTCTGTTTGTTACTTTTCCCTCTAACATTCAGGTCCCTCAGCTGCAGGTCTGTTGGAGTTTGCTGGAGGTCCACTCCAGACCCTGTTTGCCTGGGTATCACCAGAGGAGGCTGCAGAACAGCAAATATTGCTGCCTGATCCTTCCCCTGGAAGCTTTGTCAAAGAGGCACTCCCACCTGTATGAGGTGTCTGTCGGCCATTACTAGGAGGTGCTTCCCAATTAGGCTATATGGGGTTCAGGGACCCACCTGAGGAGGCCGTATGTCCATTTTCAGAGCTCAAACACCATGCCGGGAGAACCACTGCTCTCTTCAGGGCTGTCAGACAGGGATGTTTAAGTCTGCAGAAGTTTCTGCTGCCTTTTATTTAGCTATGCCCTGCCCACAGAGGTGGAGTTTATAGATGCAGTAGGCCTTGCTGAGCTGTGGGTGACTCCAGCCTGATCAAGCTTCCTGGCCACTTTGTTTACCTACTCAAACCTCAACAATGGCAGATGTACCTCCCTATGCCCCGTGGCACCCTCGCAGGTTGTCTCAGACTGCTGCACTAGCATGCTAAGACTGTGGGGAAAGTGCAGTATTTGGATGAGAGTGTCCTGTTCTCCCAGGTACAGACTGTCAGGCCTTCTCTTGGCTAGGAAAGGAAAATTCCCTGCTCCCTTGCACTTCCTGGGTGAGGTGACACCCCGCCCTGCTTCAGCTCAGCGTCCATGGATTGCACCCACTCTCCAACCAGTCCCAATGACATGAATCAGGTACCTCAGATGGAAATGCAGAAATCAACCATCTTCTCCATTGATTACACTGGGAGCTGCAGACCAGAGCTCTTCCTATTTGGTCATCTTGGAACGGGAGTTTAAATCAATTGATTTAATATATCACATTAACAGACTAACAGATACAAAACACACAATCATATCAAATAATGCAGAAAAGTCAATTGACAAAACTAATCACCTTTTCAAGATTAAAAAAACACTCAGTAAACTAGAAATAAAAGGAAACTATTTTAACATAATAAAAGACATGTAAAAAACTCATCACCAACTGGGTGCAACAGCTCATGTCTATAGTCCCAGCACTTTGGGAGGCTGAGGTGGGTGGATGATTTTAGGTCAGGACTTCCAGACCAGCCCGACCAACATGGTGAAACCCTGTCTCAACTACAAATATAAAAAATAGCTGGACGTTGTGGTGTATGCTGTATTCCCAGCTACCACCGAGGCTGAGATACGATAATAGCTCGAACTCAGGAAGTGGAGATTGAAGTGAGCCCAGATCATGCCACTGCACTCCAGCCTGTGTGACAGAGCAAGACCCTATCTCAAAAAACAAAAACAAAAAAACAAAAAACACTCATCACCAATATTATACTGAAATCTGAATTGCAGAAAGTTTATCCTCTAAGATTAATAAGGAAGCAAGATATTCACTGTTGACGCATCTATTCAAAAATAGCAGTGAAAGTCCTGGCAAAAGCAACTAGGCAACAAAAAAAGAAAACATCTACATTCTAAAGGAAGAATTAAAATTACCTGTATCTTATGATACGATGTTATCTATAAAAAATCCTGAATGCTGAATACAACACCTGTTAGAACTAATACTTGCATTTAGCAAAATTGCAGAACACAAAATTAAGTGTGTTTCTCTTCACTACAATGCACAATCCAAGTTTTTAAAATTCCATTTAAAATAGCATTAAAAAGAATATACTTTGGAATAAACAAGCAAAGAGATGTAAGACTGGTATACTAGAAATTAAAAGATGTTGCTGAAGAAAATCACAAACAATTGGGAAGATATTCTATATTTATAGATTAGACAATTGATATCCCATATTAATATATCAGAAGACAATATTCTTAAGTCTATGCTAATGAAATTAATAACAGGTTAAATGCAATAGCTATATATATCACAATAATACTTATTTGCAGAAATAAAAAATTCTAAAACGTGTGGAATCTCAAGCCTGAAAATAGGCAATTAACTTGCAACAGAATGTCAAGTGGGGAACCCTCACAATTTTTAAATCAAAAACTAGTTGCAGTGCTGTTGAACTCTTTTTAAATGTGGTATTTTGAAGTCAGGTTCTATGGCTTACACTTGTAACCTCAGCACTTTGTGAGGCTGAGGTTGGAGGATTGCTTGAGCCCAGGAGTTCAAAACACACTAGGCATCATAGTGAGAATCTCCATCTCTACAAAAAAATAAAAATAAAGATAAAATTAGCCAGGCATTGTGTCATGCACCTGTAGTCTCAGCTATTCCGGATGCTGAGGTGAGAGGATTGTTTAAGCCTGGGACAGCAAGGCTGCAGTGAGCCATGGTCGCACCAGTGCACCCCAGCCTGTATGACAGAGACCCTGTCTCAAAAAATAAAAAGGAGAAAATCAGAAAAGAGACGTATTAAATCAAGACATGCAGACATAATAAGTAATAGAGAGATCCCTCTCCACAAAAGCCTTGTATATGTGGTCAAAATGATCTTCAAAAGGGTCCAAAGGCCAAACTATGGAGAAGGAACAGCCTCCTTCAACAAACAATGGTGGGAAGCCTTGCTATCAACATGTAAAATACAGAGGTCAGAATTGTAGTTTATACTATATTTTTTTAAAAACTCAAAATGGATTAAAGACCTAAATGTAAGGCTGAAAGCTGTAAAACTCCTACACAAAAATATAGAGGAAAAAAATCCAACATTATACCATTGAATTTGGCAAAGGGTTCTTGACTGCCAGCAGCCCCACATCCCTGGAGCATCCATCCACTCCCCGCTGCGTGGTGCTGGGTCCTTCCACACCTGTCGCGCTGCTTTGTTCGGGGCTCTGAGGGGCACCAGCCAGGACAGCACTCCGAGCACAAGGCACAGGCAGGGCGTTCTCGGGCTATTCGCGGACAGGCTGGCCCCATGCCTGCCTCAGGCGCTGGAGAGAGGACGGCCTGATCTGAGTCTGCGGAAGGAGGAAGAAGCTTGTTTCCTGAGCCAGCAGGGACACAGAGGCGGATGCAGGACACAGGCACACAGGGGTGGATGTCATAAAAATATATGGCATATATTTTGAAACATGGCCGCAATTTGAATACTTAGAATATTTAAAAACTCAAAAGATTGTTATGTTGACCCTGCACCAAAATTTGTCATTCCAATGACTACAGGGAATTTTTAATAGTAGTTATTTTATAATAAAATTAAACTTTAATAAATAACTGACTTTCAAACTTCAGCAAGAGGACAATATTCAGCCAGAGATATCAGTTCCCGGTTTCTGCTCCGGGACTTCTCTGGTCTCCCACCGCCCCTCCGGCACCACCCAGGGCTAAGAGGCCACCTGGCTTGGCCTGCGTCCCCTCGTCCCTCCGCTTCCCCACCCAGCTCCTGCAGCGCCCTCCTGTGGCAGGGCGACGAACCGTCCAGAGTCGGAGGCTCCCTCGCCCGCCGGGGGCAGCACGCTCCGCCCCTCTCTGCACCTGCCCAGTCCCTGGCAAAGGACGCGCTTGGGCCTGGCCCGCTGCCCGCTGCCCGCCCCCCAGCGCCTGCCCTGTCCCTGCAGCGGCTACGCTGCCAACAAGAGGTGCCAGAGGCCGCGGCGCAACCGGCCCAGAGCGCAGGCTTCCGGCTCACCTGGGAGCGGGGACACGCCCCTTCTGGTAGGCAGTAGGGTTAATATTGTTTCCTTATTTATCTTACTTAAAACTGGTAGAAGGTTACTATTACATGATGTACCCATGTTTCTCTCAGTAAATTTGAGCACACGTTTATTAGTTTATGTCAGTTTAACTAGTTCTGTTGTTTCTATTATTAAGGTGAAATTTAACTTCTATCTGAAATCAGTAAGATACAGAGAGATTTTAATGACAAGTGAATATTTTTTTCTCAAGGGGAAATGAATTATGAATTGAATGAATGATTTATGAATTGAATGAATGAATTCATTACCAAGTTAGAGAGTACACTAACCAATCAGTAGTTTTTATCAATCTATATTCCCTCCCTCCTCCCTCTTGTTTTCTTTGTTTGTTTTTGAGAAAGAATTTTGCTCCGTCGCCCAGGCTGGAGTGATGTGGCGCGATATTGGCTCACTACAACTTCTGTCCCCCAGGTTCAAGTGATTCTCCTGCCTCAGACTCACGAGTACCTGGGATTACAGGCAGCAGCTACCATGACCGGCTAACTTGTGTGTTTTCAGTAAAGGCGGGGATTCACCACGTTGGCAAGGCTGGTCTCAAGCTCCTGACCTCGGGTGATCCGCCCACCTTGGCATCCCAAAGTGTTGGGATTACAGGCGTGAGCCACTGAGCCCGGCCTCTCCTCCGTCTCTGTATTATGACCATGCATACACAGTATTTAGTTCCCACTTATTAGTGAGAACATGCGGTATCTGGTTTGTTGCTTTTGCATTAGTTTGCTGGAAACAATGCATCCATGTTGCTTAAAATGGCATAATTTTGAGGTTTTTTTATGGCTGTATAGTATTCCATGAGTATCCAGAACACCACTGATGGACGCCTTGGTTGTCTATGTCTTTGTTATTGTGAATACTGCTGTGATAAAAATATGACAACATATGTCTCTTTGGTAGGATATTTAATTTCTTTCGGGTATATACCCAGTAATGGGGTTACTGGGTTGAATGGTAGTTCAACTCTCAGTTCTTTAAGAAATCCCCAACTTGCTTTCCACAGTGGCTAAACTAATTTCCATTCCTTCAGAAAGTGTATATGTGTTTTCTATTCTCTACCGCCTCACCAATATGTGTTTTCTTTTAACTTTTCAACAAAAGCCATTCTGATTGCTGTAAAATCATATTTCATTTCGGTTTTGATTTGCATTTCTCTAATAAATAATCATGATGAGCACTTTTACATATGCTTGTTGGGTGCTTGTATGTATGTCTTCTTTTGAGAAATGTCTGTTCATGTCCATTTGCCCATTTTTAATGGAGTTACTGGCTGCTTGCTTTTTGATTTGTTTCAGTTCCATATAGATTCTGAATAATAGATTTCTGTCAGATGCCTAGTTTGGATCAGGAGATTTTCTTTTCCTTTCCAAGGAAGCCATGACAGACTGTGCCTGGAAAACCAGGACACTCTTGCCAAAATACTGCACTTTTCCCAGAGTCTTAGCAACTGGCAGACCAGGAAATTCTCTCCTTTGTCTGGTTTGGCGAGTCCCACACCTATAGAACCTTGCTCACTGATAACACAGCAGTCTGAGATCAACCTGCGAGGCTGCAGCTGGGCAGGGGGCGGTTCATCAACCATTTTTAAGGTTTGAGTAGGTAAACAAAGTGGCTAGGAAGGTTGAGATGGGTGGAGCCACCCACAGCTCAGCAAGGCCTACTTCATCTATAAACTCCACCTCTGTGGGCAGGACATAACTGAATAAAAGGCAGCAGAAACTTCTGCAGTCTTAAACCTCCATCTGACAGCTCTGAAGTGAGCAGTGTTCTCCAGGCATGGTGTTTGAGCTCTGAAAATGGACATACTGCCTCCTCAAGTGTGTCCCTGAACCCATATTGCCTAACTGGGAGACACCTCCTAGTAAGGGCCAACAGACACCTCATACAGGCAGGAATCCCTCTTGACAAAGCTTCCAGGGGAAGGATCAGGCAGAAATATTTGCTGTTCTGAAATATTTGCTGATCCGCAGCCTCCTCCTGTGATACTCATGCAAACAGGGTCTGGAGTGTACCTCCAGGAAACTCCAACAGACCTTCAGCTGAGGGACCTGACTGTTGAAAAGACAACTAACAAACAGAAAAGAATAGCATCAACATAACAAAAAGGACATCCACACCAAAACCCCATCTGTAGGTTACCAACAAAAAGGACCAAAGGTAGATACAACCACAAAGGTAGGAAGAAACGAGAGCAGAAAAGCTGAAAATCCTATAAACCAGAGCACCTCTTTTCCTCTGAAGGATTGCGGATTCTCACCAGCAATGGAACAAAGCTGGACGGAGAATGACTTTGACGAGTTGACAGAAGGGGGCTTCAGAAGGTCGGTAATAACAAACTTCACTGATCTAAAGGAGTATGTTGGAACCTATCTCAAGGAACCTAAAAACCTTGAAAAAAGTTAGACGAATGGCTAACTAGAATAAACAGTATAGAGAATACTTTAAAACGACCTGATGGACCGTAACCAGGGTGCAAGAACTTTGTGACACATGCGCAAGCTTCAATAGCTGAGTCAATGAAGTGGAAGAAAAGATATCAGTGATTGAAGGTCAAATTAATAAAATAAAGTGAGAAGAAAATTTAGAGTAAAAAGAGTGAAAAGAAATTAAAAAGCCTACAAGAAATATGGGACTATGTGAAAAGACCAAATCTACTTTTGCTTGGTATACCTAAATGTGACAGGGAGAATAGAACCCATGTTGGAAAACACTCCTCAGGAATATTATCCAGGAGAACTTCCCCAGCATAGCAAGGCTGGCCAACATTGAAATTCAGGAAATACAGAGAACATCACAAGATACTCCTCAAAAAGCAATCCCGAGACACATAATTGTCAAAATCACCAAGGTTGAAATGAAGGAAAAAATGTTCAGGCAGCCAGAGAGAAAGATCAGGTTAAACACAAGGGGAAGCCCATCAGACTAACAGCGGATCTCTCAGCAGAAACCCTACAAGCCAGAACAGAGTGGGGGCCGATATTCAACATTCTTAAAGAAAAGAATTTTCATCCCAGAATTTCATATCCAGCCAAACTAAGCTTTATAAGTGAAGGAGAAATAAGATCCTTTACAGACAAGCAAATACTGAAAGATTTTGTCACCACCAGGCCTGCCTTACAAGAGCTCCTGAAGGAAGTACTAAACATGGAAAGGAACAACCGGTACCAGCCACTGCAAAAATGTGTCAAATTGTAAAGACCATCAATGCTATGAAGAAACTGCATCAACTTACGAGCAAAATCACCAGCTAACATCATAATGACAGGATTAAATTCACACATAACAATATTAACCTTAAATGTAAATGGGCTAAATGCCCCAATTAAAAGACACAGACTGGCAAATTGCATACAGAGTCAAGACCAATCAGTGTGCTGTATTCGGGGGATGCATCTCATGCACAGAGACACACATTGGCTCAAAATAAAGCAGTGGAGGAATATCTACCCAGCAAATAGAAAGCCAAAAAAAAAAAAAAAAAAAAAAAAAAAACAGGGGTTGCAATCCTAGTCTCTTATAAAACAGACTTTAAACCAACAAATATCAAAAGAGACAAAAAGGCCATTACATAATGGTAAAGGATCAATTCAACAAGAAGAGCTAACTACCCTAAATATATATGCACCCAATAAAGGAGCACCCAGATTCATAAAGTAAGTCCTTAGATACCTACAGACAGACTTTACACTCCCACACAATAATAATGGGAGACTTTAAAACCCCACAGTCAATATTACACAGCTCAATGAGACAGGTTAACAAGGATATCCAGGACTTGAACTCAGCTCTGCACCAAGCAGACATAATAGACATCTAGGGTACTCTCCACCCCATATCAACAGAATACACATTCTTCTCAGCAACACATCGCACTTATTCTAAAATTGACCACATAATTAGAAGTAAAGCACTCCTCAGCAAATGTAAAATAACAGATATCACAACAAACTGTCTCTCAGATCACAGTGCAATCAAATTAGAACTCAGGATTAAGAAATTCACTCAAAACGGCACAAATACATGGAAACTGAACAACCTGCTCCTGAATGAATACTGGGTAAATAAGGAAATGAAGACAAAAATAAAGATGTTGTTTGAAACCAATGAAAACTAAGACACAAAATACCAGAATCTCTGGGACACATTTAAAGCAGTGTGTAAGTCAGTTTCACAGAGGAATCCTACCAGAGCTACAAAAAGGAGCTGGTACCATTCCTTTTGAAACTATTCCAATTGATAGAAAAAGAAGAAATCATCCCTAACTCATTTTATGGGGCCAGTATCATCCTGATGCCAAAGCCTGGCAGAGATACAAAAAAAAAAAGAATTTTAGACCAACATCCCTTATAAACATCAATGTGAAAATCCTCAATAAAATACTGGCAAATGGAATCCAGCAGCACATCAAAAAGCTTATCCACCACGATCAAGTAGTCTTCATCCCTGGAATGCAAGGCTGGTTCAATGTACACAATCAGTAAACATAATCACATAAACAGAACCGACAACAAAACCACTTGTCTATCTCCATAGATGTAGAAAAGGCCTTTTGACAAAACTCAACAGTTTTTCATGCTAAAAACTCTCAATAACCATGTATTGATGAAATGTATCTCAAAATATAAGAGCTATTTATGAAAAACCCACAGCCAAAATCATACTAAATTGGAAAACTCTGGAAGCATTCCCTTTGAAAACTGGCACAAGACAAGAATGCCCTCTCTCACCTCTCCTATTCAACATAGTTTTGGAACTTCTGGCAAGGGCAATCAGGCAAGAAAAAGAAAAAAAGGTACTCAATTAGGAAAAGATGAAGTCAAGATGTCTCTGTTGGCAGATGACGTGATGTATATTTAGAAAACCTCATCGTCTCAGATCAAAATCTCCTTAAGCTGATAAGCAACTTTAGCAAAGTCTCAGGATATGAAATTGATATGCAAAAACCACAAGCATTTCTATACACCAATAACAGAAAACAGAGAGCAAATCATGAGTGAACTCCCATTCACAATTGCTACAAAGAGAATAAAATACCTAGGAATACAACTTACAGGGATGTGAAGGACCTCTTTGAGGAAAAGTACAAACCACTGCTCAGTGAAATAAAAGAGGACACAAACAAATGGAAGAACATTCCATGCTCATGGATAGGAAGAATCAATACTGTGAAAATGGTCATACTGCCCTAGGTAATTTATAGATTCAATGCCATCCCCATGAAGCTACTAATGACTTTCTTCACAGAATTGGAAAAAACGACTTTAAAGTTCATATGGAACGAAAAAAGAGCCCGTATAGCCAAGACAATCCTAAGCAAAAAGAACAAAGCTGGAGGCATCACACTACCTGACTTCAATCTATACTACAAGGCTATAGTAACCAAACAGCATGGTACTGGTATCAAAACAGATATACAGACAAATGGAACAGAACAGAACCGTCAGAAATAACACCACACATCTACAACCATCTGATCTTTGACAAACCTAACAAAAATAAGCAATGGAGAAAGGATTCTCTATTTAATAAATGGTGCTGGGGAAACTGGCTAGCCATATGTAGAAAGCTGAAACTGGATCCCTTCCTTACACCTTATACAAAAATTAATTCACGATAGAACAAAGACTTATATGTTAGACCTACAACCATAAAAACCTTAGAATAAAACCTAGGCAATACCATTCAGGACATAGGCACGGGCAAAGACTTCATGACTAAAACACCAAAAGCAAAGGCAATAAAAGCCAAAATTGATAAATCAGATCTAATTAAACTAAAGCGTTTCTGCACAGCAAGAGAAACTACCATCAGCTTGAACAGACAACCTACAGAATGGGAGAATATTGTTTGTAATCTATCCATCTAACAAAGGGCTAATATCCAGAATCTACAAAAAGCTCAAAGAAATCTACAAGAAAAAAACAATGCCATCAAAAAGTGGGCAAAGGATATGGACAGACACTTCTGAAAAGACATCTATGCAGCCAAGAGACAAATAAAAAAATGCTCATCATCACTGGTCATCAGGGAAATGCAAATCAAAACTACAATGAGATACCATCTCACGCCAGTTAGAATGGCGATTATTTGAAAGTCAGGAAAGAACAGATGCTGGAGAGGATGTGGAAAAATAGGAAGGATTTTACACTGTTGGTGGGAGTGTAAATTAGTTCCACCATTGTGGAAGATAGTGTGGCCATTGCTCTAGGATCTAGAACTAGAAATACCATTGACCCAGCAGTCCCATTACTGGGTATATACCCAAAGGATTATAAATCATGCCACTATAAAGACACAGACACACGTACGTTTATTGCAGCACTATTCACAGTAGCAAAGACTTGGAACCAACCCAAATGTCCATCAGTGTTAGACTGGATTAAGAAAACGCAGCACATATACCTCATGGAATACTATGCAGCCATAAAAAACGATGAGTTTATGTTCTTTGCAGGGACATGGATGAGGCTGGAAACCATCATTCTCAGCAAACTATCTCAAGGACAGAAAACCAAATGCCACATGTTCTCACTCATAGGTGGTAATTGAGCAATGAGAATACGTGGACACAGGGCAGGGAACATCACCCAATGGGGCCTGTCGGGGGCTGGGGGGTGGAGGAGAGATAGCATTAAGAGAAATATCTAATGTAAATGACGAGTTGATGGGTGCAGCAAAACAACATGGCACATGTACACCTATGTAACAAACCTGCACATTGTCCAAATGTACCCTAGAACTTAAAGTATAATAAAAAAATAAATAAATAGATTGATTTACATGTGTTGAACAATACTTATATTGGAGACATAACTCCCTCTTGGTCATGGTGTATAACCCTTGCAATATGTTATTGAATTTGGTGTTCTAATGTTCCCAGGAAAATTTTTATGTCAATAGTCATCAGGAAAATTGGCTTGTAGTTGTATTTCTTTTTAGTGTCTTTGTGGGGTTTGGTGTTGTGTTAATGCTGGGCTCATAAAATAAGTTGGAAATTGTTTTCTCTTTTTCATTTTTCTGAAGTAATTTAAGAATGGTTGATGTTAACCCTGCTTTAACATTTTGAAAAAAATATTTAATGAAGTGATACAGGCCTGGGCTTTTTGAGGGGAGGTTGTTGTTACTAGTTATATGTCTATTCAGATTTTTTTATGGTTTATTTTTAGTATAAACTATATTTCTAGACATTTGTCTATTTCTTTTAGCTTATCACATTTTTTGGCATATACTTGGACTTACGCTTTTATAGTCTCTTCTTTTCCTACTTTTGTGGCATCAGTAGTAATAGCTCCTCTTTTACTTCTGAATTTAATTATTTGAGATATCTTCTTTTTTCTTTTAATCTGTTTGTCAGTTTTCTTAATCTTTTCAATAAAATCAAACTTTATTGATTTTTCTATGGTTTTTAATTGTTATTAATTTGTAACTGCTGAAATTTTTATTCTTTACTTATGTTTGGTGACATTTAGTAGTTGATTTAGATAGATTTTTTAAAATGTACACATTTACTACTGCAATTGAATACAAGCTTTAGATGCATTCAATAATTTTGTTATGCTTTTTGTCTCCAGTTATGTTGAAATTTTCACTGTGATTTCTTCTTTAACCTATAATGTTTAGGATCATGTTACTTGAATTTTATGTATTTGCAAATTTTTAAATTTTTCTTCTGGTATTCGTTTCTACTTCCATTCCATTTCAGTTGCAAATGATACTTTGTATGATTTTAATTTTCTTGAATTGTTGTCCAGTTTGTGATATAGTCTCAAGAATGTTCCATTTGCGCACCAGAAGCATGTGCAGTCTGTTATTGAGAAGATCGTTTCTATATGTCTGTTGGATTTGGTTGAATCACTCCTTGCTCAATCCTCCGTATTCATGTTGGTCTGCCAGATTGTCCTCTCCATTATTTTAAAGTCTCCTATCATTTTGGTGGTTGTGTGCATTCCTCCCTTTATTTTTGTTTATAATTTCTTTTTTTATATACAGATGAAGTGTTGCTATCTTGCCCAGGTTAATCTCAACTCCTGGGCTCAAGGTATCCTCCTGCCTCAGCCCCCGCCAAGATGCAGGGATTACAAACCACTGTACTCAGCCTATTTCTCCTTTTAATTCTGTCATTATTTGTGTTATATATTTGGAATAGTTGCTGATACATGTGCATATTTTAATTATGATATCTTCTTGGAGATTTACTTTTATTATATAATGTCCTTGTTTGTCTTTATGACAGTTTTTTGCTTAAAGTCTAATCATCTAATGTAAATGTGACCAACTTCGTTCTATTCTGGTCGCTATTTAGGATGATTTTGTTACCATATAGAATACAATTTTCCATCCCTGCACTTTCAGTCCTTGTTTATTCTTAAATAAAAGGTGAGTCTCTTATAAACAGGATTTATTTGATTTTCTATTTTTATTTTTTCAGTGACCTTGTGTCTGTTATTGGAGAATTTAACATTGTTACATATAAGGTTATTATTTGCAGTTAAGGAGTTACTATTGCCACTTTCTTAATTGTATTGTGTTTCTTTTGTAGTTCTTTATTTATTTTCTTTCTTGCTGTCTTCCTTTTTGTCTAATTAATTTTTGTGCTAATATGTTTTCATTTCTTTTTCTTTTGTGTATATTCTATGTGTATTATCTTTGTGGCTACTATACAGATTATCAAAATTACTTACCAACATCAAAATAATACAGGATGCTATATTTATATATTTACCTTACAACAGAGCTTTATAGTTTTGTATATTTTTTTGGTACTCCCATTTTTTAATCTTAAGGGACTTTCTGGCATTTCTTGAAGAACAAACCTAGTGGTCATAAACTCTTTTAGCTTAGTTTATCTGAAAAAAATCTTAATTTCACCTTCATGTTTCAGTGAGAGTTTTGCCATATATAATGTTCTTGGTTGGTAATTTTTCTTTTTTTTTGTACTTGAATATATCATCCCACACTCTGAACTGCAAAACATCTTTAAACACATCTGTTGATAGTATTAATGGGACTAAATTGAATGTGTTTAAATTTTTTCTCTTGAAATTTTTGAAATGTTTTCTATGAGATATTTAACAGTTTTATGTTTTGTCTCACTTTGGTTTTCTTTAAATTTATACCAGTCAAAGTCTATTAAAGTTATTGAGGTTTTTTGTCCATTTCTTTTTTCAAATTTGAGCAGTTTTTATCCATTTTTAAAATTTATTTACGTATTTTAAGATGGATTCTCACTCTGTTGCCCAGGCTAGAGTGCAGTTGTGTGATCTCATCTCATTGCAACCTCTGCCCCCCAGGCTACAGTGATTTTCTTGCTTCAGCCTCCCAAGAAACTGGGACCAAAGGTAAGTGCCACCATGCTTGGCTAATTTTTTTTTTTTTTTTTTTTTTGTGGAGACGGGGTTTCACTATATTGCCAGGCTTGTCTTGAACTCTTGACCTCAAGTGATGCAGCTGCCTTGGCCTCCCAAAATGCAGGGATTACAGGTATGAGACACCGTGCATGACCTGCCTTGTTGTAGTTTTTTTAATAACACACTTGGGACCGGTTATTTATCTCTTCTTGCCTTTTTCTCCCTTTGAAACAGCAATGTCTGTCCTTTGCCTTTCATTGTATTTCAAAAACACATAACATGTTAGATTTCATAGATTCACAGCTAAAGAAAAACTTGCATTAGAATTAATTATACCTTGAATTTCATCCATATGAGGTTTGGACAAGACTTTGAATTTAGATTTTAACGTTGATTCTGGAATGAGCTAAGAATTATAGAAACTAGTAGATGGAATGACTCTATTTTGTGTGGAAGAAAAAATAAATCGGGGACATGAGGCATGGCTTTCTTGTTTTTGTTTCCTTAAAAATTTATGTTGAAACTTAATCCTCACAGCAACACTATTGGGAGGTGTGGTCTTTCGGGATGTGTTTAGGTCAGGGGTGCTCTATCCTCATAAATAGATTACTGCTCTTATTAAAACGTTTGATGAAGAAAATGTGCTCAATTACACATTACAACTTCTCTCCACCTCATATTAATTAGTGGAGTGAAAAAAAACTGACCAATGGATTCGCTGCTTATCTCCAGTCATTCACCTTTTTGAAAAACATTAACCTAACACTGTACCAGGTGTGCAGATAAAATGTTCATAAGTCATTGTCCATAATCTTGTGGAATTTAAGAGAAGACATACAAATAAACTAACAACTTCCGGGACACATGGCACTTATAATTGTTCAGGAAGTGTGAAGATAACAAAATCACAAAGAGAGGGGGCTTCAGTGGCATCATTGCAGATTTGATGGTTATGGGAATTGAAGGAAAGAGCAGGCTGGCGGGATGGTGCCCACGGGGTTACTAGGGATGACTCAGGACTTTCTGATTGAGGCAACCATAATAGTCAACACTGAGGGAGTGGTGGTCGTGGTTGACATAATCACAGAGATTTCCTAAGAAGAGACTTTGTTTGTTCTCCTGTTTGTTTTTCCAGATATACGTTTACTTTTCTGATGAAGAGCACATCTGCAAATAATAGTGCCATAAAACTGCTTTTTATTCCATAGCATTGGAACTATGTCATCTTTCTTCCTGTCTTCTGGATTTTTGCATGCTCTTTGGTTGCAAGCCCAGGTCCTGTGATGAGGGCATCAGTAGCTTGGTCTTCATCCACATAGTGATGCTCCAAACACGGCAAACTTGTTCTCTACAGACAGATTGGGAAGATGTTCTCTAGAGTGGCCTCAAATAGAAGCCTGCTGTCTACCTTAACATGGTAATGAGCAGCTTCTTCACATGCCCACCTGCTCTTTGGGCATACTACAAGCCATTGCCATTAATCCCAGAACCTACTGGTTGGTGAATTTCAAACTCACCCATTTTAGTTATACACTGTTTTTTCTTCCTCTCATGGATGCTCAACTTCTGTATTAGCAGTGACTGGCTCTACCCCACTAAACCTAAATCAAATGTAACCTGGGCAAGAATTATTTTTCTTTTTATTACTTTTTTCTTCCCCCAGGGGCTACGTGAACATAAGCTCGTTTTTCACACTAGCAACATTTAGAAATGTCTCTTCTGGAGGAACACTGATGCTCTCAAATCACACGTGGTAATTCCTCCAGGCACAAAAGGCAGTCTCAGCATCTCTATAGCAGCAGCCACTCTCTGAGTCTCCCCAGAGAAATAAGCTACCCAGACCATCCAGCTGCTGGTGAGTTGCTTTGTGGTCATGAACTGGGTAGATTTCCTCATCTCATGCTCATTGGCCACATTCAGGATTAATGATTCAATGCTTTTGTTGTTCCAGAAGCTGTGGTCAGTGGCTTGCAGGAGATAGTCTTTCAGTGCTTGATCTTT
>NW_022096405.1:0-77178 GCF_006542625.1 Nomascus leucogenys
AAGAGTGTTTCAGAACTGCTCAATCAAAAGAAAGCTTCAACTCTGTTAGTTGAATGCACAGAACAGAAAGAAGTTTCACAGAATGCTTCTGTGTAGTTTTTATTTGAAGATGTTCCTTTTTCCACTATAGGCCCCATACCTATCCTAATGTCCGCTTGCAGTTTCTGCAGAAAGAGTGTTTCAGAACTGCTCAATCAAAAGTATGCTACAACTCTGTTAGTTTAATGCACAGAACAGAAAGAAGTTTCACAGAATGCTTCTGTGTAGTTTTAATTTGAAGACACTCCTTTTTCCTCTATTGGCCCGTAGCTCTCCGAATGTCCTCTTGCAGTTTCTACAGAAAGAGTGTTTCAGAACTGCTCAATCAAAAGTAAGCTTCAAATCTGTTAGTTGAATGGACAGAACAGAAAGAAGTTTCAAAGAATGCTTCTGTGTAGTTTTTATTGGAAAATATTCCTTTTTCCATTATAGGCACCTTGATCTCTGAATGTCCACTTGCAGTTTCTACAGAAGTGTGTTTCACTACTGCTCAATCAAAGGTAAGCTTCAATTCTGTTAGTTGAATGCAAAGAACAGAAAGAAGTTTCACAGAATGCTTCTGTGTAGTTTTTATTTGAAGATACTCCTTTTTCCACTATTGGCCCCATAGCTCTCCGAATGTCCGCTTTCAATTTCAACAGAAAGGGTGTTTCAGAACTGCTCAATCAAAGGTAAGCTTCAACTCTGTTAGTTGAATGCACAGAACAGAAAGAAGTTTCACAGAATGCTTCTGTGTAGTTTTATTTGAAGATATTCCTTTTTCCTCTATTGCCCCGTAGCTCTCCGAATGTCCGCTTGGAGTTTCTACAGAAAGAGTGTTTCAGAACTGCTCAATCAAAAGTAATCTTCAACTCGTCTAGATGAATGCACAGAACAGAAAGAAGTTTCACAGAATGCTTCTGTGTAGTTTTTACTTGGAGATATTCCTTTTTCCACTATAGTCCCCTCAGTGCTCCGAATATCCACTTGCAGTTTCTACAGAAAGAGTGTTTCAGAACTGCTCAATCAAAAGTGAGCTTCTGCTCTGCTAGTTGAATGCACAGAACAGAACGAAGTTCCACAGAATTCTTCTGTGTAGTTTTTATTTGAGTATATTCCTTTGTCCTCTATAGGCCCCTTTGCCCTCGGATTGTCAACTTGCAGTTTCAACAGAAAGAGTGTTTCAGAACTGCTCAATCAAAAGTAATCTTCAACTCTGTTAGTTGAATGCACAGAACAGAAAGAAGTTTCACAGAAAGTTTCTGTGTAGTTTTTATTTGAAGATAATACTTTTTCCACTATAGGCCCCATAGCTCTCCGAATGTCCGCTTGGAGTTTCTACAGAAAGAGTGTTTCAGAACTGCTCAATCAAAAGTAAGCTTCAACTCTGTTACTTGAATGCACAGAACAGAAAGAAATTTCACCGAATGCTTCTGGGCAGTTTTTATTGGAAGATACTCCTTTTTCCATTACAGGCACCTTGGATCTCGGAATGTCCTCTTGCAGTTTCTACAGAAAGTGTGTTTCAGAACTGCTCAATTAAAAGTAAGCTTCAAATCTCTTAGTTGAATGCACGGAACAGTAAGAAAATTCACAGAACGGTTCTGTGTAGTTTTTATTTGGACATAATCCTTTTTCCACAATAGTCCCCTTAGCACTCCATTTGTCCAATTGCAGTTTCTTCCGAAAGAGTGTTTCAGAGCTCTTCAATCAAAAGTAAGCTTCAACTCTGTTAGTTGAATCCACAGAACAGAAAGAAGTTTCTCAGAATGCTTCTGTGTAGTTTTTATTTGAAGATATCCCTTTTTCAACTATAGGCCCCGAATCTCCCAGATTGTCCGCCTGCAGTTCCTACAGAAAGAGTGTTTCAGAACTGCTCTATGAAAAGTAAGCTTCAACTCTGTTAGTTGAATGCACAGAACAGAAAGAAGTTACACAGAATTCTTCTGTGTAGTTTTTTTTGAAGATATTCCTTTTTCCACTATAGTCCCCTTAGCCCTCGGAATGTCACCTTGCAGTTTCAACAGAAAGAGTGTTTCAGAACTGCTCAATCAAAAGTATGCTTCAGCTCTGTTAGTTGAATGCACAGAACAGTAAGAAGTTTCACAGAATGCTTCCGTGTAGTTTTCATTTGAAGATACTCCTTTTTCTGCTACAGGCCCTATAGCTCTCGGAATGTCCTCTTGCAGTTTCTACAGAAAGAGTGTTTCAGAACCTCTCAATCAAAAGTAAGCTTCAACTCTGTTAGTTGAATGCACAGAACAGAAAGAAGTTTCACACAATGCATCTGTGTAGTTTTTATTGGAAGATATTCCTTTTTCCGCTATAGGCACCTTGGATCTCGGAATGTCGACATGCTGTTGCTACAGAAAGTGTGTTTCAGAACTGCTCAATCAAAAGTAAGCTAGAACTCTGTTAGTTGAATGCACAGAAAAGAAAGAAGTTTCACAGAATGCTTATGTGTAGTTTTTATTTGGAGTTATTCCTTTTTCCACTATAGGCCCCAAGGCACTCAGTTTTTCCACTTGCAGTTTCTATAGAAAGAGTGTTTCAGAACTGCTCAATCAAAAGTAAGCTTGAACTCTGTTAGTTGAATGCACAGAACAGAAAGAAGTTTCACAGAATGCTTCTGTGTAGTTTTTATTGGAAGATATTCCTTTTTCCACTATAGGCACCACGGAGCTCGGAATATCCACTGGCGGTTTAAAGAGAAAGAGTGTTTAAGAACTGCTCAATCAAAAGTATGCTTCAACTCTGTTAGTTGAAAGCACAGAACAGAAAGAAGTTACACAGAATCCTTCTGTGTAGTTTTTATTGGAAGATATTCCTTTTTCTACTATAGGCACCTTGGATCTCGGAATATCCACTTATAGTTTCCACAGAAAGTGTGTTTCAGAACTGCTCAATCAAAAGTAAGCTAGAACTCTGTTAGTTGAATGCACAGAAAAGAAAGAAGTTTCACAGAATGCTTCTGTGTAGTTTTTATTTGGAGTTATTCCTTTTTCCACTATAGGCCCCAAGGCACTCAGTTTTTTCCACTTGCAGTTTCTACAGAAAGAGTGTTTCAGAACTGCTCAATCAAAAGTGAGCTTGAACTCTGTTAGATGAATGCACAGAACAGAAAGAAGTTTCACAGAATGCTTCTGTGTAGTTTTTATTTGGAGATATTCCTTTTTCCTCTACAGGCCCCTTAGCCCTAGGAATGTCAACTTGCAGTATCAACAGAAAGAGTTTCAGAACTGCTCAATCAAAAGTATGCTTCAAATCTGTTAGTTGAATGCACAGAACAGAAAGAAGTTTCACAGAATGCTGTGTAGTTATTTGAAGATATTCCTTTTTCCACGATTGGCCCCATAGCGCTCCAAATGTCAACTTGCAGTTTCTACAGAAAGAGTTTTGCAGAAATGCACAATCAAAAGTAAGCTTCAACTCTGTTAGTTGAATGCACGGAACAGAAGGAAGTTTCACAGAATGCTTCTGTGGAGTTTTTATTTGAAAGTATTTCTTTTTCCACTGTAGGCCCCATAGGCCTCGGAATGTCAACTTGCAGTTTCAACAGAAAGTCTCAGAACTGCTCAATCAAAAGGAAGCTTCAACTCTGTTAGTTGAATGCACAGAAGAGAAAGAAGTTTCACAGAATGCTTCTGTGTAGTTTTTATTTGGAGATATTCCTTTTTCCTCTACAGGCCCCTTAGCCCTCGGAATGTCAACTTGCAGTTTCAACAGAAAGATAGTCTCAGAACTGCTCAATCAAAAGTAAGCTTCAACTCTGTTAGATGAATGCACAGAACAGAAAGAAGTTTCACAGAATGGTTCTGTGTAGTTTTTATTTGAAGATATTCCTTTTTCCACGATTGAGGGCCATAGCTCTCCGAATGTCCGCTTGCAGCTTCTACAGAGTGTTTCAGAACTGCTCAATCAAAAGTAATCTTCAAATCTGTTACTTGAATGCACAGAACAGAAAGAAGTTTCACAGAATGCTTTTCTGTGGTTTTTATTTGGAGGTATTCCTTTTTCCACTATAGGCCCCATAGCGCGTCGAATGTCAACCTGCAGTTTCTACAGAAAGAGTGTTGCAGAAATTCTCAATTAAATGTAAGCTTCAACTCTGTTAGTTGAATGCACAGAACAGAAAGAAGTTTCACAGAATGCTTCTGTGTAGTTTTTACTTGAAGAATCTCCTTTTGCCACTATAGACCCCATATCTCTCCGAATGTCTGCTTGCAGTTTCTACAGAAAGAGTGTTTCAGAACTGCTCAATCAAAAGTAAGCTTCAACTCTGCTAGTTGAATGCACACAACAGAAAGAAGTTTCACAGAATGCTTCCGTGTAGGTTTTATTTGAAGATAGTCCTTTTTCCACAATTGGCGCCATAGCTCTCCGAATGTCCGCTTGCAGTTTCTACAGAAAGAGTGTCTCAGAACTGCTCAATCAAAAGCGAGCTTCAAATCTGTTAGTTGAATGCACAGAACAGAAAGAAGTTTGACAGAATGCTTCTGTGTAGTTTTTGTTTGGAGATATTCCTTTTTCCTCTACAGGCCCCTTAGCCCTCAGAATGACAACTTGCAGTATCAACAGAAAGAGTTTCAGAACTGCTCAGTCAAAAGTAAGCTTCAACTCTTAGTTGAATGCACAGAACAGAAAGAAGTTTCACAGAATGCTGTGTATTTATTTGAAGATATTCCTTTTTCCACGATTGGCCCCATAGCGCTCCGAATGTCAACTTGCAGTTTCTACAGAAAGGGTTTTGCAGAACTGCTCAATCAAAAGTAAGCTAGAACTCTTAGTTGAATGCACAGAAAAGAAAGAAGTTTCACAGAATGCTTCTGTGTAGTTTTTATTTGGAGTTATTCCTTTTTCCACTATAGGCCCCAAGGCACTCAGTTTTTCCACTTGCAGTTTCTACAGAAAGAGTGTTTCCGAACTGCTCAATCAAAAGTGAGCTTGAACTCTGTTAGATGAATGCACAGAACAGAAAGAAGTTTCACAGAATGCTTCTGTGTAGTTTTTATTTGGAGATACTCCTTTTTCCTCTACAGGCCCCTTAGCCCTAGGAATGTCAACTTGCAGTATCAACAGAAAGAGTTTCAGAACTGCTCAATCAAAAGTATGCTTCAAATCTGTTAGTTGAATGCACAGAACAGAAAGAAGTTTCACAGAATGCTGTGTAGTTATTTGAAGATATTCCTTTTTCCACGATTGGCCCCATAGCGCTCCAAATGTCAACTTGCAGTTTCTACAGAAAGAGTTTTGCAGAAATGCACAATCAAAAGTAAGCTTCAACTCTGTTAGTTGAATGCACAGAAGAGAAAGAAGTTTCACAGAATGCTTCTGTGTAGTTTTTATTTGGAGATATTCCTTTTTCCTCTACAGGCCCCTTAGCCCTCGGAATGTCAACTTGCAGTTTCAACAGAAAGATAGTCTCAGAACTGCTCAATCAAAAGTAAGCTTCAACTCTGTTAGATGAATGCACAGAACAGAAAGAAGTTTCACAGAATGGTTCTGTGTAGTTTTTATTTGAAGATATTCCTTTTTCCACGATTGAGGGCCATAGCTCTCCGAATGTCCGCTTGCAGCTTCTACAGAGTGTTTCAGAACTGCTCAATCAAAAGTAATCTTCAAATCTGTTACTTGAATGCACAGAACAGAAAGAAGTTTCACAGAATGCTTTTCTGTGGTTTTTATTTGGAGGTATTCCTTTTTCCACTATAGGCCCCATAGCGCGTCGAATGTCAACCTGCAGTTTCTACAGAAAGAGTGTTGCAGAAATTCTCAATTAAATGTAAGCTTCAACTCTGTTAGTTGAATGCACAGAACAGAAAGAAGTTTCACAGAATGCTTCTGTGTAGTTTTTACTTGAAGAATCTCCTTTTGCCACTATAGACCCCATATCTCTCCGAATGTCTGCTTGCAGTTTCTACAGAAAGAGTGTTTCAGAACTGCTCAATCAAAAGTAAGCTTCAACTCTGATAGTTGAATGCACACAACAGAAAGAAGTTTCACAGAATGCTTCAGTGTAGTTTTTATTTGAAGATAGTCCTTTTTCCACAATTGGCGCCATAGCTCTCCGAATGTCCGCTTGCAGTTTCTACAGAAAGAGTGTATCAGAACTGCTCAATCAAAAGCGAGCTTCAATCTGTTAGTTGAATGCACAGAACAGAAAGAAGTTTGACAGAATGCTTCTGTGTTGTTTTTTTTTGTAGATATTCCTTTTTCCTCTACAGGCCCCTTAGCCCTCAGAATGTCAACTTGCAGTATCAACAGAAAGAGTTTCAGAACTGCTCAGTCAAAAGTATGCTTCAACTCTGTTAGTTGAATGCACAGAACAGAAAGAAGTTTCACAGAATGCTGTGTATTTATTTGAAGATATTCCTTTTTCCACTATAGGCCCCATAGCGCTCCGAATGTCAACTTGCAGTTTCTACAGAAAGGGTTTTGCAGAACTGCTCAATCAAAAGTAAGCTAGAACTCTGTTAGTTAAATGCACAGAAAAGAAAGAAGTTTCACAGAATGCTTCTGTGTAGTTTTTATTTGGAGTTATTCCTTTTTCCACTATAGGCCCCAAGGCACTCAGTTTTTCCACTTGCAGTTTCTACAGAAAGAGTGTTTCCGAACTGCTCAATCAAAAGTGAGCTTGAACTCTGTTAGATGAATGCACAGAACAGAAAGAAGTTTCACAGAATGCTTCTGTGTAGTTTTTATTTGGAGATACTCCTTTTTCCTCTACAGGCCCTTAGCCCTCGGAATGTCAACTTGCAGTATCAACAGAAAGAGTTTCAGAACTGCTCAATCAAAAGTATGCTTCAAATCTGTTAGTTGAATGCACAGAACAGAAAGAAGTTTCACAGAATGCTGTGTAGTTATTTGAAGAATTCCTTTTTCCACGATGGCCCCATAGCCTCCAATGTCCTTGCAGTTTCTACAGAAAGAGTTTTCAGAATGCCAATCAAAAGTAAGCTTCAACTCTGTAGTTGAATGCACAGAAGAGAAAGAAGTTTCACAGAATGCTTCTGTGTAGTTTTATTTGGAGATATTCCTTTTTCCTACAGGCCCTTAGCCTCGAATGTCACTTGCAGTTTCAACAGAAAGATAGTCTCAGAACTGCTCAATCAAAAGTAAGCTTCAATCTGTTAGTGAATGCACAGAACAGAAAGAAGTTTACAGAATGTTCTGTGTAGTTTTTTTTGAGATATTCCTTTTTCCATTAGGCCTAGCCTCCGAATGTCCGCTTGCAGTTCTACAGAGTGTTTCAGAACTGCTCAATCAAAAGTATCTTCAAATCTGTTATTGAATGCACAGAACAGAAAGAAGTTTCACAGAATGCTGTGTATTTATTTGAAGATATTCCTTTTTCCACGATTGGCCCCATAGCGCCCGAATGTCAACTTGCAGTTTCTACAGAAAGGGTTTTGCAGAAATGCTCAATCAAAAGTAAGCTTCAACTCTGTTAGTTGAATGCACGGAACAGAAGGAAGTTTCACAGAATGCTTCTGTGGAGTTTTCATTTGAAGGTACTTCTTTTTCCACTGTAGGCCCCATAGCCCTCGGAATGTCAACTTGCAGTTTCAACAGAAAGAGTGTTTCAGAACTGCTCAATCAAAAGTAAGCTTCAACTCTGTTAGTTGAATGCACAGGACAGAAAGAAGTTTCACAGAATGCTTCTGTGTAGTTTTTATTTGAAGATGTTCCTTTTTCCACTATAGGCCCCATACCTATCCTAATGTCCGCTTGCAGTTTCTGCAGAAAGAGTGTTTCAGAACTGCTCAATCAAAAGAAAGCTTCAACTCTGTTAGTTGAATGCACAGAACAGAAAGAAGTTTCACAGAATGCTTCTGTGTAGTTTTTATTTGAAGATGTTCCTTTTTCCACTATAGGCCCCATACCTATCCTAATGTCCGCTTGCAGTTTCTGCAGAAAGAGTGTTTCAGAACTGCTCAATCAAAAGTATGCTACAACTCTGTTAGTTTAATGCACAGAACAGAAAGAATTTCACAGAATGCTTCTGTGTAGTTTTAATTTGAAGACACTCCTTTTTCCTCTATTGGCCCGTAGCTCTCCGAATGTCCTCTTGCAGTTTCTACAGAAAGAGTGTTTCAGAACTGCTCAATCAAAAGTAAGCTTCAAATCTGTTAGTTGAATGGACAGAACAGAAAGAAGTTTCAAAGAATGCTTCTGTGTAGTTTTTATTGGAAAATATTCCTTTTTCCATTATAGGCACCTTGATCTCTGAATGTCCACTTGCAGTTTCTACAGAAAGTGTGTTTCACTACTGCTCAATCAAAGGTAAGCTTCAATTCTGTTAGTTGAATGCAAAGAACAGAAAGAAGTTTCACAGAATGCTTCTGTGTAGTTTTTATTTGAAGATACTCCTTTTTCCACTATTGGCCCCATAGCTCTCCGAATGTCCGCTTTCAATTTCAACAGAAAGGGTGTTTCAGAACTGCTCAATCAAAGGTAAGCTTCAACTCTGTTAGTTGAATGCACAGAACAGAAAGAAGTTTCACAGAATGCTTCTGTGTAGTTTTTATTTGAAGATATTCCTTTTTCCTCTATTGCCCCGTAGCTCTCCGAATGTCCGCTTGGAGTTTCTACAGAAAGAGTGTTTCAGAACTGCTCAATCAAAAGTAATCTTCAACTCGTCTAGATGAATGCACAGAACAGAAAGAAGTTTCACAGAATGCTTCTGTGTAGTTTTTACTTGGAGATATTCCTTTTTCCACTATAGTCCCCTCAGTGCTCCGAATATCCACTTGCAGTTTCTACAGAAAGAGTGTTTCAGAACTGCTCAATCAAAAGTGAGCTTCTGCTCTGCTAGTTGAATGCACAGAACAGAACGAAGTTCCACAGAATTCTTCTGTGTAGTTTTTATTTGAGTATATTCCTTTGTCCTCTATAGGCCCCTTTGCCCTCGGATTGTCAACTTGCAGTTTCAACAGAAAGAGTGTTTCAGAACTGCTCAATCAAAAGTAATCTTCAACTCTGTTAGTTGAATGCACAGAACAGAAAGAAGTTTCACAGAAAGTTTCTGTGTAGTTTTTATTTGAAGATAATACTTTTTCCACTATAGGCCCCATAGCTCTCCGAATGTCCGCTTGGAGTTTCTACAGAAAGAGTGTTTCAGAACTGCTCAATCAAAAGTAAGCTTCAACTCTGTTACTTGAATGCACAGAACAGAAAGAAATTTCACCGAATGCTTCTGGGCAGTTTTTATTGGAAGATACTCCTTTTTCCATTACAGGCACCTTGGATCTCGGAATGTCCTCTTGCAGTTTCTACAGAAAGTGTGTTTCAGAACTGCTCAATTAAAAGTAAGCTTCAAATCTCTTAGTTGAATGCACGGAACAGTAAGAAAATTCACAGAACGGTTCTGTGTAGTTTTTATTTGGACATAATCCTTTTTCCACAATAGTCCCCTTAGCACTCCATTTGTCCAATTGCAGTTTCTTCCGAAAGAGTGTTTCAGAGCTCTTCAATCAAAAGTAAGCTTCAACTCTGTTAGTTGAATCCACAGAACAGAAAGAAGTTTCTCAGAATGCTTCTGTGTAGTTTTTATTTGAAGATATCCCTTTTTCAACTATAGGCCCCGAATCTCCCAGATTGTCCGCCTGCAGTTCCTACAGAAAGAGTGTTTCAGAACTGCTCTATGAAAAGTAAGCTTCAACTCTGTTAGTTGAATGCACAGAACAGAAAGAAGTTACACAGAATTCTTCTGTGTAGTTTTTTTTGAAGATATTCCTTTCTCCACTATAGTCCCCTTAGCCCTCGGAATGTCACCTTGCAGTTTCAACAGAAAGAGTGTTTCAGAACTGCTCAATCAAAAGTATGCTTCAGCTCTGTTAGTTGAATGCACAGAACAGTAAGAAGTTTCACAGAATGCTTCCGTGTAGTTTTCATTTGAAGATACTCCTTTTTCTGCTACAGGCCCTATAGCTCTCGGAATGTCCTCTTGCAGTTTCTACAGAAAGAGTGTTTCAGAACCTCTCAATCAAAAGTAAGCTTCAACTCTGTTAGTTGAATGCACAGAACAGAAAGAAGTTTCACAGAATGCTTCTGTGTAGTTTTTATTGGAAGATATTCCTTTGTCCACTATAGGCACCACGGAGCTCGGAATATCCACTGGCGGTTTAAAGAGAAAGAGTGTTTCAGAACTGCTCAATCAAAAGTATGCTTCAACTCTGTTAGTTGAAAGCACAGAACAGAAAGAAGTTACACAGAATCCTTCTGTGTAGTTTTTATTGGAAGATATTCCTTTTTCTACTATAGGCACCTTGGATCTCGGAATATCCACTTACAGTTTCCACAGAAAGTGTGTTTCAGAACTGCTCAATCAAAAGTAAGCTAGAACTCTGTTAGTTGAATGCACAGAAAAGAAAGAAGTTTCACAGAATGCTTCTGTGTAGTTTTTATTTGGAGTTATTCCTTTTTCCACTATAGGCCCCAAGGCACTCAGTTTTTCCACTTGCAGTTTCTACAGAAAGAGTGTTTCAGAACTGCTCAATCAAAAGTGAGCTTGAACTCTGTTAGATGAATGCACGGAACAGAAAGAAGTTTCACAGAATGCTTCTGTGTAGTTTTTATTTGGAGATATTCCTTTTTCCTCTACAGGCCCCTTAGCCCTAGGAATGTCAACTTGCAGTATCAACAGAAAGAGTTTCAGAACTGCTCAATCAAAAGTATGCTTCAAATCTGTTAGTTGAATGCACAGAACAGAAAGAAGTTTCACAGAATGCTGTGTAGTTATTTGAAGATATTCCTTTTTCCACGATTGGCCCCATAGCGCTCCAAATGTCAACTTGCAGTTTCTACAGAAAGAGTTTTGCAGAAATGCACAATCAAAAGTAAGCTTCAACTCTGTTAGTTGAATGCACAGAAGAGAAAGAAGTTTCACAGAATGCTTCTGTGTAGTTTTTATTTGGAGATATTCCTTTTTCCTCTACAGGCCCCTTAGCCCTCGGAATGTCAACTTGCAGTTTCAACAGAAAGATAGTCTCAGAACTGCTCAATCAAAAGTAAGCTTCAACTCTGTTAGATGAATGCACAGAACAGAAAGAAGTTTCACAGAATGGTTCTGTGTAGTTTTTATTTGAAGATATTCCTTTTTCCACGATTGAGGGCCATAGCTCTCCGAATGTCCGCTTGCAGCTTCTACAGAGTGTTTCAGAACTGCTCAATCAAAAGTAATCTTCAAATCTGTTACTTGAATGCACAGAACAGAAAGAAGTTTCACAGAATGCTTTTCTGTGGTTTTTATTTGGAAGTATTCCTTTTTCCACTATAGGCCCCATAGCGCGTCGAATGTCAACCTGCAGTTTCTACAGAAAGAGTGTTGCAGAAATTCTCAATTAAATGTAAGCTTCAACTCTGTTAGTTGAATGCACAGAACAGAAAGAAGTTTCACAGAATGCTTCTGTGTAGTTTTTACTTGAAGAATCTCCTTTTGCCACTATAGACCCCATATCTCTCCGAATGTCTGCTTGCAGTTTCTACAGAAAGAGTGTTTCAGAACTGCTCAATCAAAAGTAAGCTTCAACTCTGCTAGTTGAATGCACACAACAGAAAGAAGTTTCACAGAATGCTTCCGTGTAGGTTTTATTTGAAGATAGTCCTTTTTCCACAATTGGCGCCATAGCTCTCCGAATGTCCGCTTGCAGTTTCTACAGAAAGAGTGTCTCAGAACTGCTCAATCAAAAGCGAGCTTCAAATCTGTTAGTTGAATGCACAGAACAGAAAGAAGTTTGACAGAATGCTTCTGTGTAGTTTTTGTTTGGAGATATTCCTTTTTCCTCTACAGGCCCCTTAGCCCTCAGAATGTCAACTTGCAGTATCAACAGAAAGAGTTTCAGAACTGCTCAGTCAAAAGTATGCTTCAACTCTGTTAGTTGAATGCACAGAACAGAAAGAAGTTTCACAGAATGCTGTGTATTTATTTGAAGATATTCCTTTTTCCACGATTGGCCCCATAGCGCTCCGAATGTCAACTTGCAGTTTCTACAGAAAGGGTTTTGCAGAAATGCTCAATCAAAAGTAAGCTTCAACTCTGTTAGTTGAATGCACGGAACAGAAGGAAGTTTCACAGAATGCTTCTGTGGAGTTTTCATTTGAAGGTACTTCTTTTTCCACTGTAGGCCCCATAGCCCTCGGAATGTCAACTTGCAGTTTCAACAGAAAGAGTGTTTCAGAACTGCTCAATCAAAAGTAAGCTTCAACTCTGTTAGTTGAATGCACAGGACAGAAAGAAGTTTCACAGAATGCTTCTGTGTAGTTTTTATTTGAAGATGTTCCTTTTTCCACTATAGGCCCCATACCTATCCTAATGTCCGCTTGCAGTTTCTGCAGAAAGAGTGTTTCAGAACTGCTCAATCAAAAGAAAGCTTCAACTCTGTTAGTTGAATGCACAGAACAGAAAGAAGTTTCACAGAATGCTTCTGTGTAGTTTTTATTTGAAGATGTTCCTTTTTCCACTATAGGCCCCATACCTATCCTAATGTCCGCTTGCAGTTTCTGCAGAAAGAGTGTTTCAGAACTGCTCAATCAAAAGTATGCTACAACTCTGTTAGTTTAATGCACAGAACAGAAAGAAGTTTCACAGAATGCTTCTGTGTAGTTTTAATTTGAAGACACTCCTTTTTCCTCTATTGGCCCGTAGCTCTCCGAATGTCCTCTTGCAGTTTCTACAGAAAGAGTGTTTCAGAACTGCTCAATCAAAAGTAAGCTTCAAATCTGTTAGTTGAATGGACAGAACAGAAAGAAGTTTCAAAGAATGCTTCTGTGTAGTTTTTATTGGAAAATATTCCTTTTTCCATTATAGGCACCTTGATCTCTGAATGTCCACTTGCAGTTTCTACAGAAAGTGTGTTTCACTACTGCTCAATCAAAGGTAAGCTTCAATTCTGTTAGTTGAATGCAAAGAACAGAAAGAAGTTTCACAGAATGCTTCTGTGTAGTTTTTATTTGAAGATACTCCTTTTTCCACTATTGGCCCCATAGCTCTCCGAATGTCCGCTTTCAATTTCAACAGAAAGGGTGTTTCAGAACTGCTCAATCAAAGGTAAGCTTCAACTCTGTTAGTTGAATGCACAGAACAGAAAGAAGTTTCACAGAATGCTTCTGTGTAGTTTTTATTTGAAGATATTCCTTTTTCCTCTATTGCCCCGTAGCTCTCCGAATGTCCGCTTGGAGTTTCTACAGAAAGAGTGTTTCAGAACTGCTCAATCAAAAGTAATCTTCAACTCGTCTAGATGAATGCACAGAACAGAAAGAAGTTTCACAGAATGCTTCTGTGTAGTTTTTACTTGGAGATATTCCTTTTTCCACTATAGTCCCCTCAGTGCTCCGAATATCCACTTGCAGTTTCTACAGAAAGAGTGTTTCAGAACTGCTCAATCAAAAGTGAGCTTCTGCTCTGCTAGTTGAATGCACAGAACAGAACGAAGTTCCACAGAATTCTTCTGTGTAGTTTTTATTTGAGTATATTCCTTTGTCCTCTATAGGCCCCTTTGCCCTCGGATTGTCAACTTGCAGTTTCAACAGAAAGAGTGTTTCAGAACTGCTCAATCAAAAGTAATCTTCAACTCTGTTAGTTGAATGCACAGAACAGAAAGAAGTTTCACAGAAAGTTTCTGTGTAGTTTTTATTTGAAGATAATACTTTTTCCACTATAGGCCCCATAGCTCTCCGAATGTCCGCTTGGAGTTTCTACAGAAAGAGTGTTTCAGAACTGCTCAATCAAAAGTAAGCTTCAACTCTGTTACTTGAATGCACAGAACAGAAAGAAATTTCACCGAATGCTTCTGGGCAGTTTTTATTGGAAGATACTCCTTTTTCCATTACAGGCACCTTGGATCTCGGAATGTCCTCTTGCAGTTTCTACAGAAAGTGTGTTTCAGAACTGCTCAATTAAAAGTAAGCTTCAAATCTCTTAGTTGAATGCACGGAACAGTAAGAAAATTCACAGAACGGTTCTGTGTAGTTTTTATTTGGACATAATCCTTTTTCCACAATAGTCCCCTTAGCACTCCATTTGTCCAATTGCAGTTTCTTCCGAAAGAGTGTTTCAGAGCTCTTCAATCAAAAGTAAGCTTCAACTCTGTTAGTTGAATCCACAGAACAGAAAGAAGTTTCTCAGAATGCTTCTGTGTAGTTTTTATTTGAAGATATCCCTTTTTCAACTATAGGCCCCGAATCTCCCAGATTGTCCGCCTGCAGTTCCTACAGAAAGAGTGTTTCAGAACTGCTCTATGAAAAGTAAGCTTCAACTCTGTTAGTTGAATGCACAGAACAGAAAGAAGTTACACAGAATTCTTCTGTGTAGTTTTTTTTGAAGATATTCCTTTCTCCACTATAGTCCCCTTAGCCCTCGGAATGTCACCTTGCAGTTTCAACAGAAAGAGTGTTTCAGAACTGCTCAATCAAAAGTATGCTTCAGCTCTGTTAGTTGAATGCACAGAACAGTAAGAAGTTTCACAGAATGCTTCCGTGTAGTTTTCATTTGAAGATACTCCTTTTTCTGCTACAGGCCCTATAGCTCTCGGAATGTCCTCTTGCAGTTTCTACAGAAAGAGTGTTTCAGAACCTCTCAATCAAAAGTAAGCTTCAACTCTGTTAGTTGAATGCACAGAACAGAAAGAAGTTTCACACAATGCATCTGTGTAGTTTTTATTGGAAGATATTCCTTTTTCCGCTATAGGCACCTTGGATCTCGGAATGTCGACATGCTGTTGCTACAGAAAGTGTGTTTCAGAACTGCTCAATCAAAAGTAAGCTAGAACTCTGTTAGTTGAATGCACAGAAAAGAAAGAAGTTTCACAGAATGCTTATGTGTAGTTTTTATTTGGAGTTATTCCTTTTTCCACTATAGGCCCCAAGGCACTCAGTTTTTCCACTTGCAGTTTCTACAGAAAGAGTGTTTCAGAACTGCTCAATCAAAAGTGAGCTTGAACTCTGTTAGATGAATGCACGGAACAGAAAGAAGTTTCACAGAATGCTTCTGTGTAGTTTTTATTTGGAGATATTCCTTTTTCCTCTACAGGCCCCTTAGCCCTCGGAATGTCAACTTGCAGTATCAACAGAAAGAGTTTCAGAACTGCTCAATCAAAAGTATGCTTCAAATCTGTTAGTTGAATGCACAGAACAGAAAGAAGTTTCACAGAATGCTGTGTAGTTATTTGAAGATATTCCTTTTTCCACGATTGGCCCCATAGCGCTCCAAATGTCAACTTGCAGTTTCTACAGAAAGAGTTTTGCAGAAATGCACAATCAAAAGTAAGCTTCAACTCTGTTAGTTGAATGCACGGAAGAGAAGGAAGTTTCACAGAATGCTTCTGTGGAGTTTTTTATTTGGAGATATTCCTTTTTCCCACTGTAGGCCCCTTAGCCCTCGGAATGTCAACTTGCAGTTTCAACAGAAAGATGTCTCAGAACTGCTCAATCAAAAGAAGCTTCAACTCTGTTAGTGAATGCACAGAAAGAAAGAAGTTTCACAGAATGCTTCTGTGTAGTTTTTATTTGGAGATATTCCTTTTTCCTCTACAGGCCCTTAGCCCTCGGAATGTCAACTTGCAGTTTCACAGAAAGTGTCTCAGAACTGCTCAATCAAAAGTAATCTTCAAATCTGTTACTTGAATGCACACAACAGAAAGAAGTTCACAGAATGCTTGTTGTGTAGGTTTTTATTTGAAGATAGTCCTTTTTCCACAATTGAGGCCATAGCTTCCGAATGTCCGCTTTGCAGTTTCTACAGAAAGAGTGTTAGAACTGCTAATAAAAGCGAGCTTCAAATTGTTAGTTGAATGCACAGAACAGAAAGAAGTTTGACAATGCTTCTGTGTAGTTTTTGTTTGTAGATATCCTTTTTCCTCTACAGGCCTTAGCTAGAATGTCAACTTGCAGTTCAACAGAAAGATTTCAGAACTGCTCAGTCAAAGTATGTCAACTCTTTAGTTGAATGCACAGAACAGAAAGAAGTTTCACAGAATGCTGTGTATTATTTGAAGAATTTTTTTCAATGGATAGTCCGAATGTCAACTGAGTTCTACAGAAAGGTTTTGCAGAAATGCATCAAAAGTAGCTTCACTCTGTTAGTGAATGACGGAACAGAAGAAGTTTCACAGAATGCTTCTGTGGAGTTTTCATTTGAAGGTACTTCTTTTCCACTGTAGGCCCCTAGCCCTCTGATGTCCAACTTGCAGTTTCAACAGAAGAGTGTTTCAGAACTGCTCAATCAAAAGTAAGCTTCAACTCTGTTAGTTGAATGCACAGGAACAGAAAGAAGTTTCACAGAATGCCTTCTGTGTAGTTTTTATTTGAAGATGTTCCTTTTTCCACTATAGGCCCATACCTCCTATGTCCGCTTGCAGTTCTGCAGAAAGAGTGTTTCAGAACTGCTCAATCAAAAGTATGCTCAACTCTGTTAGTTTAATGCACAGAACAGAAAGAAGTTTCACAGAATGCTTCTGTGTAGTTTTAATTTGAAGACACTCCTTTTTCCTCTATGGCCCGTAGTCTCGAATGTTCTTTGCAGTTTCTACAGAAAGAGTGTTTCAGAACTGCTCAATCAAAAGTAAGCTTCAATCTGTTAGTTGAATGGACAGAACAGAAAGAAGTTTCAAAGAATGCTTCTGTGTAGTTTTTATTGAAAATATTCCTTTTCCATTATAGCACCTTGATCTCTGAATGTCCACTTGCTTTCTACAGAAGTGTGTTTCATACTGCTATCAAAGTAGCTTCAATTCTGTTAGTTGAATGCAAAGAACAGAAAGAAGTTTCACAGAATGCTTCTGTGTAGTTTTATTTGAAGATACTCCTTTTTCCACTATTGGCCCCATAGCTCCGAATGCCGCTTCAATTCAACAGAAAGGTGTTCAGAACTGCTCAATCAAGGTAAGCTTCAACTCTGTTAGTTGAATGCACAGAACAGAAAGAAGTTTCACAGAATGCTTCTTGTGTTTTATTTGAAGATATTCCTTTTTCCCTCTATTGCCCGTAGCCTCCGAATGTCCGCTTGGAGTTTCTACAGAAAGAGTGTTTCAGAACTGCTCAATCAAAAGTAATCTCAACTCGTCTAGATGAATGCACAGAACAGAAAGAAGTTCACAGAATGCTTCTGTGTAGTTTTTACTTGGAGATATTCCTTTTTCCACTATAGTCCCTCAGTGCTCCGAATATCCACTTGCAGTTTCTACAGAAAGAGTGTTTCAGAACTGCTCAATCAAAGTGAGCTTCTGCTCTGCTAGTTGAATGCACAGAACAGAACGAAGTTCCACAGAATTCTTCTGTGTAGTTTTATTTGAGTATATTCCTTTGTCCTCTATAGGCCCCTTTGCCCTCGGATGTCACTTGCAGTTTCAACAGAAAGAGTGTTTCAGAACTGCTCAATCAAAAGTAAGCTTCAACTCTGTTACTTGAATGCTCAGAACAGAAAGAAATTCACCGAATGCTTCTGGCAGTTTTTATTGGAAGATACTCCTTTTTCCATTACAGGCCCTTGGATCTCGGAATGTCCTCTTGCAGTTTCTACAGAAATGTGTTTCAGAACTGCTCAATAAAAGTAAGCTTCAAATCTCTTAGTTGAATGCACGAACAGTAAGAAAATTCACAGAACGTTTCTGTGTAGTTTTTATTTGGAATAATCCTTTTTCCACATAGTCCCCTTAGCCTCCATTTTCCATTGCAGTTTCTTCCGAAAGAGTTTTCAGAGCTCTTCAATCAAAAGTAAGCTTCACTCTGTTAGTTGAATCCACAGAACAGAAAGAAGTTTCTCAGAATGCTTCTGTGTAGTTTTTATTTGAAGATATCCCTTTTTCAACTATAGGCCCGAATCTCCCAGATTGTCCGCCTGCAGTTCCTACAGAAAGAGTGTTTCAGAACTGCTCTATGAAAAGTAAGCTTCAACTCTGTTAGTTGAATGCACAGAACAGAAAGAAGTTACACAGAATTCTTCTGTGTAGTTTTTTTTGAAGATATTCCTTTCTCTACTATAGTCCCCTTAGCCCTCGGAATGTCACCTTGCAGTTTCAACAGAAAGAGTGTTTCAGAACTGCTCAATCAAAAGTATGCTTCAGCTCTGTTAGTTGAATGCACAGAACAGTAAGAAGTTTCACAGAATGCTTCAGTGTAGTTTTCATTTGAAGATACTCCTTTTTCTGCTACAGGCCCTATAGCTCTCGGAATGTCCTCTTGCAGTTTCTACAGAAAGAGTGTTTCAGAACCTCTCAATCAAAAGTAAGCTTCAACTCTGTTAGTTGAATGCACAGAACAGAAAGAAGTTTCACACAATGCATCTGTGTAGTTTTTATTTGAAGATATTCCTTTTTCCGCTATAGGCACCTTGGATCTCGGAATGTCGACATGCTGTTGCTACAGAAAGTGTGTTTCAGAACTGCTCAATCAAAAGTAAGCCAGAACTCTGTTAGTTGAATGCACAGAAAAGAAAGAAGTTTCACAGAATGCTTATGTGTAGTTTTTATTTGGAGTTATTCCTTTTTCCACTATATGTCCCAGAGCGCTCCGAATGTACACTTGCAGTTTCTACAGAAAGAGTGTTTCAGAACTGCTTAATGAAAAGTAAGCTTCAACTCTGTTAGATGAATGCACAGAACAGAAAGAAGTTTCACAGAATGCTTCTGTGTAGTATTTATTTGGAGATATTCCTTTACCAGTATAGTCCCCCTAGCGCTCCGTGTGTCCACTTGCAGGTTCTACACAGAGTGCTTCAGAACTGCTCAATGAAAACGAAGTTTCAACTCTGCTAGTTGGATGCACGGAACAGAAGGAAGTTTCACAGAATTCTTCTGTGTAGTTTTTATTTGAAGATAACACTTTTTCCACTATAGGCCCCTCATCTCCCAGATTGTCCTCTTGCAGTTTCTACAGAAAGTGTTTGAGAACTGCTCCAAAAAAGTAGTCTTCAATTCTGTTAGTTGAATGCACAGAACGGAAAGAAGTTTCACAGACTGCTTCTGTCTAGTTTTTATTTGAACATATGCCTTTTTCCACTATAGGCCCCTTAGCGCACAGATTGGCCTCTTGCACTTTCAAAAGAAAGAGTGTTTTAGAACTGCTGAATCAAAAGTAAGCTTCAATTCTGTTAGTTGAATGCAGAGAACAGAAAGGAGTTTCATAGAATGCTTCTGTGTAATTTTTATTTGAACATATTCCTTTTTCCACTATAGGCCCGTAAGTGCTGTGAATGTGCATGTGCAATTTCTACAGAAAGAATGATTCAGAACTGCTCTATGACAACTAAGGTTCAACTCCTTTAGGGGAATGCACAGAACAGAAAGAACTTTCGCAGAATGCTTTTGGGTAGTTTTTATTTGAAGATATTTCTTTTTCCACTATACGCCCCTTTGCTCTCGGATTGTCCACTTGCATTTTCTACAGAAAGAGTGTTTCAGAACTGCTCAATCAAAAGTAAAGTTCAACTCTGTTAGTTGAGTGAACAGAACAGAAACAAGTTTCACAGAATTCTTCTGTGCAGTTATTTTAAGATATTCCTTTTTCCACTGTAGGCCCCTTAGCACTCTGAGTGTAGTCTTGCAATTTCAAAAGAAAGAGTGTTTCAGAACTACTCAATCAAAAGTAGAGTTTAACTCTGTTGGTTGAATGCAAAGAAAAGAAAGAAGTTTGACAGAATGCTTCTGTGTAGTTTTTATTTGAAGATATTGCTTTTTCCACTACAGGCCCTTTAGGGGAAGGATGTCCATTTGCAGTTTCTACAGAAAGAGTGTTTCAGAACTGCTCAATCAAAAGTAAGGTTCAACTCTGTTAGTTGAATGCACAGAACAGAAAGAAGTTTCACAGAATGCTTCTGTGTAGTTTTCATTTGAAGATACTCCTTTTTCCACTACAGTCCCCTTAGCGCTCTAAGTGTCCACTTGCAGTTACTACAGAAAGAGTGTTTCAGAAGTGCTCAATCAAAAGTAAGGTTCAACTCTGTTAGTTGAATGCACAGAACAGAAAGAAGTTTCACAGAATGCTTCTGTGTAGTTTTTATTTGAAGATAACACTTTTTCCCCTATAGGCCCCTTAGCTCTCCGTATTTCCACTTCTAGTTTCTACAGTAAGAATGTTTCAGAACTGCTCAATCAAAGGTAAGCTTCAGCTCTGTTAGTTGAATGCACAGAACAGAAATAAGTTTCAGAGAATTCTTTTGTGTAGTTTGTATTAGAGGATATTCCTTTTTCCACAATGTGCCCCTTAGCGTTCGGAGTGTCCACTTGCAGTTTCTACTGAAAGAGTGTTTCAGACCTGCTCAAACCAAACAAAGCTTCAAATCAGTTGGTTGAATAAACAGAAGAGAAAGAAGTTTCACAGGATGCTTCTGTGTAATTTTTATTTTTAGACGTTCCTTTTTCCACCATTGGCCTCTTAGCTCTCCTCATGTCCACTAGCAGTTTCTACAGAAAGAGTGTTTCAGAACTGCTCAATAGTAAGCTTCAACTCTGTTAGTTGAATGCACAGAACAGAAAGAATTTTCACAGAATGCTTCTCTGTAGTTTTTATTTGGAGATATTACTTTTTGCACTCTAGGCCCCTTAGCGCTCTGAATGTCCACTTGCAGTTTCTACAGAAAGAGTGTTTCAGAACTGCTCAAAAGTAACCTTCAACACTGTTAGTTGAATGAACAGAACAGAAAGAAGTTTCATAGAATGCTTCTGTGTAGTTTTTATTTGAAGATATTCCTTTTTCCACTATTGGCCCCTTAGCGCTCTTAATGTCCAATTGCAGTTTCTAGAGAAAGAGGGTTTCAGAACTGCTGAATGAAAAGTAAGGTTCAACTCTGTTAGTTGAATGCAGAGAACTGAAAGAAGTTTCACAGAATGCTTCTGTGTAGTTTTTATTTGAAGATATTCCTTTTTCCACTGTAGGCCCCTCAGCGCTGGGATTATCCATGGGCAGTTTCTACAGAAAGAGTGTTTCAGAACTGCTCAATCAAAAGTAAGGTTTAACTCTGTTAGTTGAATGCACAGAACAGTAAGAAGTTTCACAGAATTCTTCTGTGTAGTTTTTATTTGAACCTATTCCTTTCTCCACTGTAGGTCACTTAGCGCTGCCTATGTTCTCTTGCACTTTCAAAAGAAAGAGTGTTTCAGAACTGCTGAATGAAATGTAATTTTCAACTCTGTTAGTTGAATGCAAAGAACAGAAAGAAGTTACACAGAATGCTTCTGTGTCGTTTTTATTTTAATGTATTTCTTTTTCAGCTATAGGCCCCTTAGGGCTCAAAATATCCTCTTGCATTTTCAAAAGAAAGAGTGTTTCAGAACTGCTCAATCAAAAGTAAGGTTCAACTCTGTTAGTTGAATGCACAGAACAGAAAGAAGTTTCACAGAATGCTTCTGTGTAGTTTTTATTAGAAGGTATTCCTTTTTCCACTATAGAACCCTTAGTGCTCTGAATGTCCAGTTGCAGTTTCTACATAGTTTCAGAACTGCTCAATGGAAAGTAAGGCTCAACTCTTTAAGTAGAATGCACAGAACAGAAAGAAGGTTCACAGAATGCTTCTCTGTAGTTTTTATTGTAGATATTTCTTTTTCCACTCTACGCAGGTTAGCTCTCCGAATCTCCACTTTCAGTTTCTACAGAAAGAGTGTTTCAGAACTTCTCAATCAAAAATAATGTTCAACTCTGTTAGATGAATGCACGGAACAGAAAAATGTTTCACAGACTGCTTCTGTCTAGTTTTTATTTGAACATATGCCTTTTTCCACTATAGGCCCTTAGCGCACAGATTGGCCTCTTGCACTTTCAAAAGAAAGAGTGTTTTAGAACTGCTGAATCAAAAGTAAGCTTCAATTCTGTTAGTTGAATGCAGAGAACAGAAAGGAGTTTCATAGAATGCTTCTGTGTAATTTTTATTTGAACATATTCCTTTTTCCACTATAGGCCCGTAAGTGCTGTGAATGTGCATGTGCAATTTCTACAGAAAGAATGATTCAGAACTGCTCTATGACAACTAAGGTTCAACTCCTTTAGGGGAATGCACAGAACAGAAAGAACTTTCGCAGAATGCTTTTGGGTAGTTTTTATTTGAAGATATTTCTTTTTCCACTATACGCCCCTTTGCTCTCGGATTGTCCACTTGCATTTTCTACAGAAAGAGTGTTTCAGAACTGCTCAATCAAAAGTAAAGTTCAACTCTGTTAGTTGAGTGAACAGAACAGAAACAAGTTTCACAGAATTCTTCTGTGCAGTTATTTTAAGATATTCCTTTTTCCACTGTAGGCCCCTTAGCACTCTGAGTGTAGTCTTGCAATTTCAAAAGAAAGAGTGTTTCAGAACTACTCAATCAAAAGTAGCGTTTAACTCTGTTGGTTGAATGCAAAGAAAAGAAAGAAGTTTGACAGAATGCTTCTGTGTAGTTTTTATTTGAAGATATTGCTTTTTCCACTACAGGCCCTTTAGGGGAAGGATGTCCATTTGCAGTTTCTACAGAAAGAGTGTTTCAGAACTGCTCAATCAAAAGTAAGGTTCAACTCTGTTAGTTGAATGCACAGAACAGAAAGAAGTTTCACAGAATGCTTCTGTGTAGTTTTCATTTGAAGATACTCCTTTTTCCACTACAGTCCCCTTAGCGCTCTAAGTGTCCACTTGCAGTTACTACAGAAAGAGTGTTTCAGAAGTGCTCAATCAAAAGTAAGGTTCAACTCTGTTAGTTGAATGCACAGAACAGAAAGAAGTTTCACAGAATGCTTCTGTGTAGTTTTCATTTGAAGATATTCCTTTTTCCACTACAGTCCCCTTAGCGCTCTAAGTGTCCACTTGCAGTTACTACAGAAAGAGTGTTTCAGAAGTGCTCAATCAAAAGTAAGGTTCAACTCTGTTAGTTGAATGCACAGAACAGAAAGAAGTTTCACAGAATGCTTCTGTGTAGTTTTTATTGGAAGATATATCTTTTTCCCCTATAGACCCCATAGGGCTCCGAATATCCACTAGCAGTTTCTACAGAAAGAGTGTTTTAGAACTGCTCAATCAAAAGTAAGATTCAACACTGTAGGTTGAATGTGCAGAACAGTATGAAGTTTCACAGAATGCTTCTGTGTAGTATTTATTTGAAGATATTCTTTTTCCTCTATAGGCCCCTTTTCGCTCCGAATGTCCACTTGCAGTTTCTACGGAAAGAGTGTTTCAGAACTGCTCAATCAAAAAGAAAGTTCAACTCTGTTAATGGAATGCACAGAACAGAAAGAAGTTTCACAGAATGGTTCTCTGCAGTTTTTATTTGAAGATATTCCTTTTTCCACTATAGGCCCCTTAGCTCTCTGGGTGTCCCCTTGCATTTTCTTCAGAAAGAGTGTTTCAGAACTGCTCAATCAAAGGTAATGTTCAAGTGTGTTAATTGAATGAAAAGAACAGAAGGAAGTTTCACAGAATGCTTCTGTGTAGTTTTTATTTGAAGATATTCCTCTTTCCACTATAGGCCCCTTAGAGCTCCGAATGTCCACTTGCATTTTCTACAGAAAGAGTGTTTCAGAACTGCTCAATCAAAAGTAAGGTTCAACTCTGTTAGTTGAATGCACAGAACAGAAAGAAGTTTCATAGAATGCTTCTGTGTAGTTTTTATTTGAAGACATTCCATTTTGCCCTATTGACCCTTAGCACTCTCAATGTCCACTTTCAGTTTCTACAGAACTAGTGTTTCAGAACTGCTCATCCAAAAGTAAGTTTCAAATGTGTTAGTTGAATGAAAGAACAGAAAGAAATTTCACAGAATTCTTCTGTGCAGTTTTTATTTCAAGAGATTCCTTTTTCCACTATAAGCCCCTCAGCGCTGAGAATATCCATGGGCAGATTCTACAGAAAGAGTGTTTCAGAACTGCTCAATCAAAAGTAGGGTTCGAGTCTGTTAGTTGAATGGACAGAACAGAAAGAAGTTTCACAGAATGCTTCTGTGTAGTTTTCATTTGAAGATAATCCTTTTTCCACTATAGGCCCCATAGTGCACGGAATGTCCACTTGCAGTTTCTACAGAAAGAGTGTGTCAGAACTGCTCAATCAAAAGTAAGGTTCAACTCTGTTAGTCGAATGCACAGAACAGAAAGGAGTTTCATAGAATGATTCTGTGTAGTGTTTATTTGAAGATACTCCTTTTTCCACTATAGGCCCCTACGGGCTGTTAATGTCCACTTACAGTTTCAACAGAAAAAGTGTTTCAGAACCGCTGAATAAAAAGTAAGTTTCAACTCTGTTACTTGAACGTGAAGAACAGAAATAAGTTTCTCAGAAATCTTCTGTGTAGTTTTTTTTTGATGACAACCCTTTTTCAACTATAGAACTCATAGGGCTCTGTATGTCCACTTGCAGTTTCTACAGAAAGGGAGTTTCAGAACTGCTCAATGAAATATAAGGTTCAACTCTTTTAGTTGAATGCACAGAACAGAAAGAAGTTGCACAGAATGCTTCTGTGTAGTTTTTATTTGAATATATTCCTTTTTCCACTATAGGGCCCTCAGGGCTCCGGTTGTCCACATGCCGTTTCTACAGAAAGAGTGTTTCAGAACTGCTCAATCAAAAGTATGGTTCAACTCTGTTAGTTGAATGCACAAAACAGAATGAAGTTTCACAGAATGCTTCTGTGTAGTTTTCATTTGAAGTTATTCCTTTTACCACTATAGGCCCCTTAGCGCTCCGAATATCCTCTTGCACTTTAAAAAAAAGAGTGTTTCTGAACTGCTCAATAAAAAGTATGGTTCAACTCTGTTAGTTGAATGCAAAGAACAGAAAGAAGTTTCGCAGAATGCTTCTGTGTAGTTTTTATTCGAAGATATTCCTTTTTCCACTATTGGCCCCTCAGCGCAGGGAATATCCATGTGCAGTTCCTACAGAAAGAGTGTTTCAGTACTGCTCAATCAAAAGTAAGGTTCAACTCTGTTCGTTGAATGCACAGAACAGGAAGAAGTTTCACAG
The DNA here is from genome assembly GCF_006542625.1 of Nomascus leucogenys. Classification (NCBI taxonomy): domain Eukaryota; kingdom Metazoa; phylum Chordata; class Mammalia; order Primates; family Hylobatidae; genus Nomascus; species Nomascus leucogenys. The sequence goes on from NW_022096405.1 coordinate 24,925, forward strand.
AATGCTTCTGTGTAGTTTTTATTTGAACATATTCCTTTTTCCACTATAGGCCCCCTAGCGCTCCGAATGTCCTCTTGCACTTTCAACAGAAAGAGAGTTTCAGAACTGCTCAATCAAAAGTAAGGTTCATCTCTGTTAGTTGAATAGACAGAACAGAAAGGAGTTTCATAGAATGCTTCTGTGTAGTTTTTATTTGGAGATATTCCTCTTCCCACTATAGGACACTTAGTGCTCCGAATATCCAGTTGCGTTTTCTACAGGAAGAGTGTGTCAGAACTGCCCAATGAAAAGTAAGGTTCAACTCTGTTAGTTGAACGCAAAGAACAGAAAGTAGTTTCACAGAATGCTTCTGTCTAATTTTTATTTGAAGATATTCCTGCTTCCAATAGAGGCCCCTTAGCTCTCTGAATGTCCGCTTACAGTTTCTACAGAAAGGGTGTTTCAGAACTGCTCAAGCAACAGTAAGGCTCAACACTTTTAGTTGAATGCATAGAACACTGAGAAGTTTCACTGAATGCTTCTGTGTAGTTTTTATTTGAAGATATTCCTTTTTACACTCTAGGCCCCTTAGCGCTCCGAATGTCCAATTGCAGTTCCTACAGAAAGCGTGTTTCAGAATTGCCAAAAGTATGGTTCAACTCTGTTAGTTGAATGCACAGAACAGAAAGAAGTTTCACAGATTACTTCTGTGTACTTTTTACTTGAACTTATTCCTATTTCCACTATAGGCACCTTAGCGCTCCAAATGTCCTCTTGCACTTTCAAAAGAAAGAGTGTTTCAGAACTGCTCCATCAAACGTAGGGTTCAACTCTGTTAGTTGAATGCACAGAAGAGAAAGGAGTTTCATAGAATGCTTCTGTGTAGTTTTTATTTGAAGACATTCGTTTTTCCACTGTAGGATCATCAGCGCTGGGAATACCCATGAGCAGTTTCTACAGAAAGAGTTTTTCAGAACTGCTCAATCAAAAGAAAATTTCAACTCTGTTAGTTGAATGCACAGAATAGGAAGAAGTTTCACAGAATACTTCTGTGTAGTTTTTATTGGAATATATTCCTTTTTCTGCTATAGGCCCCTCAGCCCTTGGAATGCCCATGTGCAGTTTCTACAGCAAGAGTGTTTCAGAACTGGTCAATCTACAGTAAGGTTCAACTCTGTTAGTTGAATGCACTGAACAGGAAGAAGTTTCACAGAATGCTTCTGTGTAGTTTTTATTTGAAGATATACCTTTTCCACTATTGGCCCCTTTGCCCTCCGAATGTCCTCCTACACTTTCAACAGAAAGAGTGTTTGAGAACTGCTCAATCAAAAGTAAGGTTCAACTCTGTCAGTTGAATGCACAAAACAGAAAGAAGTTTCACAGAATGCTTCTGTGTAGTTTTTCTTTGAAGATAACCCTTTTTCCACTATAGGCCCCTTAGCGATCCGAATGTACTCTTGCTATTTCAAAAGAAAGAGGGTTTCAGAACTGCTCAATCAAAAGTAAGATTCAAATCTGTTAGTTGAATGCACAGAACAGAAAAGAGTTTCATGGAATGCTTCTGTGTAGTATTTATTTGAAGATATTCCTTTTTCCGCTATAGGCCCCTCAGCACTCGCAATTTCCACTTGCATGTTCTACAGAAAGAGTGTTTCAGAACTGCTCAATCAAAAGTAAGGTTCAACTCTGTTAGTTGAATGCACATAACAGAAAGAAGTTTGACAGAATGCTTCTGTGTAGTTTTTATTTGAAAATACTCCTTTTTCCACTATAGGCCCCTTAGCGCTCCAAATGTCCTCTTGCACTTTCAAATGAAAGAGTTTTTCAGAACTGCTCAATCAAAAGTAAGTTTCAACTCTTAGTTGAATGCACAGAACAGAGAGTAGTTTCACAGAATGCCTGTGTGTAGTTTTTATTTGAAGATATTCTTATTTCCACTATTGGCCCCTTAGCTCTCCGAATGTCCAATTGCAATTTCTACAGAAAGAGTGTTTCAGAACTGCTCAATCAAAAGTAAAGTTGAACTCTGTTAGTTGAATGCATAGAGCAGAAAGAAGTTTCACAGAATGCTTCTGTGTAGTTTTTATTTGAAGATATTCCTTTTTACACTATACGCCCCTCAGCGCTCCGAATGTCCTCTTGCAATTTCAAAAGAAAGAGTGTTTCAGAACTGCACAATCAAAAGTACCGTTCAACTCTTTTTAGTTGAATGCATAGAAATGAAAGGAATTTCATAGAATGCTTCTGTGTCGTTTTTATTTGGAGATACTCCTTTTTTGGCTATAGGCCCTTCAGGCCACGGAATATCTATGTGCAGTTTCTACAGGAAGAGTGTTTCACAACTGCTGAATGAAATGTAATGTTCAACTCTGTTAGTTGAATGCACAGAACTGAAAGAAGTTTCACAGAATACTTCTGTGTAGTTTTTATTTCAAGATACTCCTTTTTCCACTATAGACCACTTTGTGCCCCAAATGTCCACTTGCAGTTCCTACAGAAAGAGTGTTTCAGAACTGCTCTATCAAAGGCAAGGTTAAACTCTTTTAGTTGAATGAACAGAACAGAAAGATGTTTCAGAGAATGATTCTGTGTAGTTTTTACTTGAAGATATTGCTTTTTCCACTGTAGACCCCTTTGCGCTTTGAATGTCCACTTGGAGTTTCTACAGAAAGAGTGTTTCAGAACTGCTCAATCAAAAGTAATGTTCAACTCCCACGGTGAAACCCCGTCTCTACTAAAAATACAAAAAATCAGCCGGGCGTGGGGGCGGCCGCCTGTAATCCCAGCTACTGGGAGAGGCTGAGGCAGGAGAATGGCGTGAACCCGGGAGGCGGAGCTTGCAGTGAGCCGAGATTGCGCCACTGCACTCCAGCCTGGGTGACAGAGCGAGAATCCGTCTCAAAAAAAAAAAAAAAAAAAAAGTAATGTTCAACTCTGTTAGTTGAATGCAAAGAACAGAAAGAATTTTCACAGAATTCGTGTGTGTAGTTTTTATTTGAAGATATTACTTTTTCCATTATAGGCCCCTTTGTGCTCGGAATGTCCACTTGCATTTTCTACAGAAAGAGGGTTTCAGAACTGCTAAATCAAAACTAAGAATAAAATCTGTTCGGTGAATGCACAGAACAGAAAGAAGTTTCACAGAATTCTTCTGTATAGTTTTTACTTGAAGATATTTCTTTTTCCACTATAGGCCCCTTAGATCTCTGAATGTCTACTTGCAGTTTCTACAGAAAGAGTGTTTCAGAACTCCTCAATCAAAAGTAAGTTTCACCTCTGTTAGTTGAATGCACAGATCAGAAAGTTTCACAGAATGCTTCTGTGTCGTTTTTATTTGAAGATATTCCTTTTTCCACTGTAGGCCACTTTGTGCTCCAGTTGTCCACTTGCATTTTCTACAGAAAGAGTGTTTCAGAACTCCTCAATGAAAAGTTATGTTCAACTCTGTTAGTTGAATGCACAGAACAGAAAGAAGTTTCACAGAATGCTTCTGTGTAGTTTTTATTTGAGGATATTCCTTTTTCCACTATAGGTCTCTCAGCGCTCCGAATGTCCACTTCCAGTTTCTACAGAAAGAGTCTTTCAGAACTCCTCAATCAACAGTAACTTTCAACTCTTTTAGTTGAATGCACAGATCAGAAAGATGTTTCACAGAATGCTTCTGTGTAGTTCCTATTTGAAGATATTCATTTCTCCTGCATAGGCCTCTTAGCGCTCCGAATGTCCTCTTGCAGTTTCTACATAAAGAGTGTTTCAGAACTCCTCAATCAAAAGTAAGGTTCAACTCTTTTAGTTGAATGAACAAATCATAAAGAATTTTCACAGAATGCCTCTTTGTAGTTTTTATTTTAATATACTCCTTTTTCCACTATAGGCCTCATAGCACTCGGAATTTCCGCTTGCAGTTTTAACAGAAAGAGTGTTTCAGAACTCCTCAATCAAAACTAAGGTTCAAATCTGTTAGTTGAATGAACAGATCAGAAGGAAGTTTCACAGAATGCTTCTCTGTAGCTTTTATGTGAAGATATTCCTTTTTCCACTATAGGCCTCTTAGCGCTCCGAATGTCCACTTGCAGTTTCCACATAGTGTTTCAGAGCTCCTCAATCAAAAGTAAAGTTCACATCTGTTAGTTGAATGCACAGATCAGAAATAAGTTTCACAGAATGCTTCTGTGTAGTTTTTATTTGAAGATATTCCTTTTTCCACTACAGGCCTCTTACCGTTCCGAAAGTCCACTTGCATTTTCTAAGGAGAGTGTGTTTCAGAACTCCTCAATCAAAAGTAAAGTTCAATTCTTTTAGTTGAATGCACAGATCAGAAAGTACTTTCATAGAATGCTTCTGGGTGGTTTTAATTTGAAGATATTCCTTTTTCCACTATAGGCCTCTTAGCGCTCTGAATGTCCTTTTGAAGTTTCTACAGGAAGAGTGTTACAGAACTCCTCAATCAAAATTAACGTTCAACTCTGTTAGTTGAATGCACAGATCAGAAAGAAATCTCACCGAATGCTTCTGTGTAGTTTTTGTTTGAAGATATTCCTTTTTCCACTATAGGCCTGATAGGGATCCGAATGTCCACTTGCAGTTTCTACATAAAGAGTGTTTCAAAACTCCTCAACAAATGTAAGGTTCAACTCTGTTAGATGAATGAACAGAAGTTTCACAGAATGCTTCTGTGTGGTTTTAATTTGAAGATATTCCTTTGTCCACGAGAGGCCTCTTAGCTCTCTGAATTTCCACTTGCAGTTTCTACAGCAAGAGTGTTTCAGAACTCCTCAATCAAAAGTAATGTACAACTCTGTTAGTTGAATGCACAGATGAGAAACAAGTTTCACGGAATGCTTCCCTGTAGTTTTTATTTGAAGATATCCCTTTTTCCAGTATAGAACTATTAGTGCTCCGAATGTCCGCTTTCAGTTTCTACGGAAAGTGTGTTTCAGAACTTTCTATCAAAAGTAAAGTTTTATTCTGTTACTTGAATGTACAGATCAGAAAGTAGTTTCACAGAATGCTTTTGTGAAATTTTTATTTGTAGATATTCCTTTTTCCACTCTAGGCCTCAAAGCGCTCCGAATATTCCGCTGTAGTTTCTACAGAAATAGTATTTCAAAACTCCTCAATCAAAAGTAAGCTTCCACTCTTTCAGTTGAATGAAGAGATCAGAAAGATGTTTCACAGATGGCTTCTGTGTAGTTTTTTGTTTGAGGATATTCCTTTTTCCACTATTGGCATCTTAGCGCTCTGAATTGCCACTTGCAGTTTCTACAGAAAGAGTGTTTCAGTACTCCTCAATCAAAAGCAAGTTTCAACCCTGTTATTTGATTGAACCGATCAGAAAGAAGCTTCACAGAATGCTTCTGGGTAGTTTTTATTTAAAGATATAACTTTTTCAACTGTAGGCCTCTTAACGCTCCGATTGTCCACTTGCAGTTTCTACAGAAATAGTGTTTCAGAACTCCTCAATCAAAAGTAAGGTTCACCTCTTTTAGTTGAATGCACAGATCAGAAAGTTTCACAGAATGCTTCTGTGTAGTTTTTATTTGAAGATATTCCGTTTTCCACCGTAGGCCACTTTGCGCTCCGCTTGTCCACTTGCAGTTTCTACAGAAAGACTGTTTCAGAACTCCTCAATGAAAAGTAATGTTCAACTCCGTTAGTTGAATGCACAGATGAGAAAGAAGTTTCACACAATGCATCTGTGCAGTTCGTATTTGAAGATATTCCTTTTTCCTACACAGGTCTCTAAGCGCTCCGAATGTCCTCCTCCAGTTTCTACATAAAGAGTGTTTCAGAACTCCTCAATCAAAAGTAAGGTTCATCTCTTTTAGTTGAAAGAGGAGATCATAAAGTAGTTTCAGAGAATGCCTCTGTGCAGTTTTTAGTTGAAGATACTCCTTTTTCTACTATTGGCCTCTTAGCACTCGGAATGTCCCCTTGCAGTTTCCACAGAAAGCGTGTTTCGGAACTCCTCTATCAAAAATAAGGTTCAAATATGTTAGTTGAATGAACAGATCAGAAAGAAGTTTCACAGAATGCTTCTCTGTAGCTTTCATGTGAAGATATTCTTTTCCACTGTAGGCCTCTTAGCGCTCTGAATGTCCAATTGCAGTTTCCACAGAAAGAGTATTTCAGACCTCCTCAATCAAAAGTAAAGTTCAAATTTGTTAGTTGAATGCACAGATCAGAAATAAGTTTCACAGAATGCTTCTGTGTAGTTTTTATTTGAAGATAGTCCTTTTCCCACTATAGGCCCTCAGCGCCCTGAATGTCCACTTGCATTTTCTACAGAAAGAGTGTTTCAGAACTGCTCAATAAAAACTACCGTTCAACTATGTTAGTTGAATGCACAGAACAGTAAGAAGTTTCGCAGATTGCTTCTGTGCAGATTTTATTTGAAAATATTCCTTTTTCCACTACAGGCCTCTTAGCTCCCTGATTGTCCAATTGCATTTTCTATAGAAAGGGTGTTTCAGAAGTGCTCAATCAAAAGTAAGGTACAACTCTGTTAAATGAATGCAAAGAACAGAAAATTTTCACAGAATTCTTCTGTGTAGTTTGTATTTGAAGGTATTACTTTTTCCGCTATAGGCCTCTTAGCGCTCCGAGGGTCCACTTGCATTTTCTACAGAAAGAGTGTTTCAGAACTTCTCAATCAAAAGTAAGGTTCAACTCCGTTAGTTGAATGCACAGAACAGAGAGAAGTTTCACAGATAGCTTCTGTGTAGTTTTTATGTGAACTTTTTCCTTTTTCCACTATAGTCCTCTTAGCGCCTGAGTGTCCACTTGTATTTTCTACAGAAAGAGTGTTTCAGAACTGCTCAAACAAAACTGAGGTTCAACTCTGTTAGTTGAATGCACAGAACAGTAAGAAGTTTCACAGATTTCTTCTGTGCAGTTTTTATTTGAAAATATTCCTTTTCCACTATAGGCCTCTTAGCGCCCTGAATGTCCAATTGCATTTTCTACAGAAAGAGTGTTTCAGAACTGCTCAATCAAAAGTAAGGTTAAACTCTGTTAGTTGAATGCACAGAACAGAAAGAAGTTTCACAGAATGCTGTGTATTTATTTGAAGATATTCCTTTTTCCACGATTGGCCCCATAGCGCTCCGAATGTCAACTTGCAGTTTCTACAGAAAGGGTTTTGCAGAAATGCTCAATCAAAAGTAAGCTTCAACTCTGTTAGTTGAATGCACGGAACAGAAGGAAGTTTCACAGAATGCTTCTGTGGAGTTTTCATTTGAAGGTACTTCTTTTTCCACTGTAGGCCCCATAGCCCTCGGAATGTCAACTTGCAGTTTCAACAGAAAGAGTGTTTCAGAACTGCTCAATCAAAAGTAAGCTTCAACTCTGTTAGTTGAATGCACAGGACAGAAAGAAGTTTCACAGAATGCTTCTGTGTAGTTTTTATTTGAAGATGTTCCTTTTTCCACTATAGGCCCCATACCTATCCTAATGTCCGCTTGCAGTTTCTGCAGAAAGAGTGTTTCAGAACTGCTCAATCAAAAGAAAGCTTCAACTCTGTTAGTTGAATGCACAGAACAGAAAGAAGTTTCACAGAATGCTTCTGTGTAGTTTTTATTTGAAGATATTCCTTTTTCCACTATAGGCCCCATACCTATCCTAATGTCCGCTTGCAGTTTCTGCAGAAAGAGTGTTTCAGAACTGCTCAATCAAAAGTATGCTACAACTCTGTTAGTTTAATGCACAGAACAGAAAGAAGTTTCACAGAATGCTTCTGTGTAGTTTTAATTTGAAGACACTCCTTTTTCCTCTATTGGCCCGTAGCTCTCCGAATGTCCTCTTGCAGTTTCTACAGAAAGAGTGTTTCAGAACTGCTCAATCAAAAGTAAGCTTCAAATCTGTTAGTTGAATGGACAGAACAGAAAGAAGTTTCAAAGAATGCTTCTGTGTAGTTTTTATTGGAAAATATTCCTTTTTCCATTATAGGCACCTTGATCTCTGAATGTCCACTTGCCGTTTCTACAGAAAGTGTGTTTCACTACTGCTCAATCAAAGGTAAGCTTCAATTCTGTTAGTTGAATGCAAAGAACAGAAAGAAGTTTCACAGAATGCTTCTGTGTAGTTTTTATTTGAAGATACTCCTTTTTCCACTATTGGCCCCATAGCTCTCCGAATATCCGCTTTCAATTTCAACAGAAAGGGTGTTTCAGAACTGCTCAATCAAAGGTAAGCTTCAACTCTGTTAGTTGAATGCACAGAACAGAAAGAAGTTTCACAGAATGCTTCTGTGTAGTTTTTATTTGAAGACATTCCTTTTTCCTCTATTGCCCCGTAGCTCTCCGAATGTCCGCTTGGAGTTTCTACAGAAAGAGTGTTTCAGAACTGCTCAATCAAAAGTAATCTTCAACTCGTCTAGATGAATGCACAGAACAGAAAGAAGTTTCACAGAATGCTTCTGTGTAGTTTTTACTTGGAGATATTCCTTTTTCCACTATAGTCCCCTCAGTGCTCCGAATATCCACTTGCAGTTTCTACAGAAAGAGTGTTTCAGAACTGCTCAATCAAAAGTGAGCTTCTGCTCTGCTAGTTGAATGCACAGAACAGAACGAAGTTCCACAGAATTCTTCTGTGTAGTTTTTATTTGAGTATATTCCTTTGTCCTCTATAGGCCCCTTTGCCCTCGGATTGTCAACTTGCAGTTTCAACAGAAAGAGTGTTTCAGAACTGCTCAATCAAAAGTAATCTTCAACTCTGTTAGTTGAATGCACAGAACAGAAAGAAGTTTCACAGAAAGTTTCTGTGTAGTTTTTATTTGAAGATAATACTTTTTCCACTATAGGCCCCATAGCTCTCCGAATGTCCGCTTGGAGTTTCTACAGAAAGAGTGTTTCAGAACTGCTCAATCAAAAGTAAGCTTCAACTCTGTTACTTGAATGCACAGAACAGAAAGAAATTTCACCGAATGCTTCTGGGCAGTTTTTATTGGAAGATACTCCTTTTCCATTACAGGCACCTTGGATCTCGGAATGTCCTCTTGCAGTTTCTACAGAAAGTGTGTTTCAGAACTGCTCAATTAAAAGTAAGCTTCAAATCTCTTAGTTGAATGCACGGAACAGTAAGAAAATTCACAGAACGGTTCTGTGTAGTTTTTATTTGGACATAATCCTTTTTCCACAATAGTCCCCTTAGCACTCCATTTGTCCAATTGCAGTTTCTTCCGAAAGAGTGTTTCAGAGCTCTTCAATCAAAAGTAAGCTTCAACTCTGTTAGTTGAATCCACAGAACAGAAAGAAGTTTCTCAGAATGCTTCTGTGTAGTTTTTATTTGAAGATATCCCTTTTTCAACTATAGGCCCCGAATCTCCCAGATTGTCCGCCTGCAGTTCCTACAGAAAGAGTGTTTCAGAACTGCTCTATGAAAAGTAAGCTTCAACTCTGTTAGTTGAATGCACAGAACAGAAAGAGGTTACACAGAATTCTTCTGTGTAGTTTTTTTTGAAGATATTCCTTTTCCACTATAGTCCCCTTAGCCCTCGGAATGTCACCTTGCAGTTTCAACAGAAAGAGTGTTTCAGAACTGCTCAATCAAAAGTATGCTTCAGCTCTGTTAGTTGAATGCACAGAACAGTAAGAAGTTTCACAGAATGCTTCCGTGTAGTTTTCATTTGAAGATACTCCTTTTTCTGCTACAGGCCCTATAGCTCTCGGAATGTCCTCTTGCAGTTTCTACAGAAAGAGTGTTTCAGAACCTCTCAATCAAAAGTAAGCTTCAACTCTGTTAGTTGAATGCACAGAACAGAAAGAAGTTTCACACAATGCATCTGTGTAGTTTTTATTGGAAGATATTCCTTTTTCCGCTATAGGCACCTTGGATCTCGGAATGTCGACATGCTGTTGCTACAGAAAGTGTGTTTCAGAACTGCTCAATCAAAAGTAAGCTAGAACTCTGTTAGTTGAATGCACAGAAAAGAAAGAAGTTTCACAGAATGCTTATGTGTAGTTTTTATTTGGAGTTATTCCTTTTTCCACTATAGGCCCCAAGGCACTCAGTTTTTCCACTTGCAGTTTCTATAGAAAGAGTGTTTCAGAACTGCTCAATCAAAAGTAAGCTTGAACTCTGTTAGTTGAATGCACAGAACAGAAAGAAGTTTCACAGAATGCTTCTGTGTAGTTTTTATTGGAAGATATTCCTTTGTCCACTATAGGCACCACGGAGCTCGGAATATCCACTGGCGGTTTAAAGAGAAAGAGTGTTTCAGAACTGCTCAATCAAAAGTATGCTTCAACTCTGTTAGTTGAAAGCACAGAACAGAAAGAAGTTACACAGAATCCTTCTGTGTAGTTTTTATTGGAAGATATTCCTTTTTCTACTAAAGGCACCTTGGATCTCGGAATATCCACTTACAGTTTCCACAGAAAGTGTGTTTCAGAACTGCTCAATCAAAAGTAAGCTAGAACTCTGTTAGTTGAATGCACAGAAAAGAAAGAAGTTTCACAGAATGCTTCTGTGTAGTTTGTATTTGGAGTTATTCCTTTTTCCACTATAGGCCCCAAGGCACTCAGTTTTTCCACTTGCAGTTTCTACAGAAAGAGTGTTTCAGAACTGCTCAATCAAAAGTAAGCTTGAACTCTGTTAGATGAATGCACAGAACAGAAAGAAGTTTCACAGAATGCTTCTGTGTAGTTTTTATTTGGAGATATTCCTTTTTCCTCTACAGGCCCCTTAGCCCTAGGAATGTCAACTTGCAGTATCAACAGAAAGAGTTTCAGAACTGCTCAATCAAAAGTATGCTTCAAATCTGTTAGTTGAATGCACAGAACAGAAAGAAGTTTCACAGAATGCTGTGTAGTTATTTGAAGATATTCCTTTTTCCACGATTGGCCCCATAGCGCTCCAAATGTCAACTTGCAGTTTCTACAGAAAGAGTTTTGCAGAAATGCACAATCAAAAGTAAGCTTCAACTCTGTTAGTTGAATGCACGGAACAGAAGGAAGTTTCACAGAATGCTTCTGTGGAGTTTTTATTTGAAAGTATTTCTTTTTCCACTATAGGCCCCATAGCCCTCGGAATGTCAACTTGCAGTTTCTACAGAAAGAGTGTTTCAGAACTGCTCAATCAAAAGGAAGCTTCAACTCTGTTAGTTGAATGCACAGAAGAGAAAGAAGTTTCACAGAATGCTTCTGTGTAGTATTTATTTGGAGATATTCCTTTTTCCTCTACAGGCCCCTTAGCCCTCGGAATGTCAACTTGCAGTTTCAACAGAAAGTCTCAGAACTGCTCAATCAAAAGTAATCTTCAAATCTGTTACTAGAATGCACACAACAGAAAGAAGTTTCACAGAATGCTTCCGTGTAGGTTTTATTTGAAGATAGTCCTTTTTCCACAATTGGCGCCATAGCTCTCCGAATGTCCGCTTGCAGTTTCTACAGAAAGAGTGTCTCAGAACTGCTCAATCAAAAGCGAGCTTCAAATCTGTTAGTTGAATGCACAGAACAGAAAGAAGTTTGACAGAATGCTTCTGTGTAGTTTTTGTTTGTAGATATTCCTTTTTCCTCTACAGGCCCCTTAGCCCTCAGAATGTCAACTTGCAGTATCAACAGAAAGAGTTTCAGAACTGCTCAGTCAAAAGTATGCTTCAACTCTGTTAGTTGAATGCACAGAACAGAAAGAAGTTTCACAGAATGCTGTGTATTTATTTGAAGATATTCCTTTTTCCACGATTGGCCCCATAGCGCCCGAATGTCAACTTGCAGTTTCTACAGAAAGGGTTTTGCAGAAATGCTCAATCAAAAGTAAGCTTCAACTCTGTTAGTTGAATGCACGGAACAGAAGGAAGTTTCACAGAATGCTTCTGTGGAGTTTTCATTTGAAGGTACTTCTTTTTCCACTGTAGGCCCCATAGCCCTCGGAATGTCAACTTGCAGTTTCAACAGAAAGAGTGTTTCAGAACTGCTCAATCAAAAGTAAGCTTCAACTCTGTTAGTTGAATGCACAGAACAGAAAGAAGTTTCACAGAATGCTTCTGTGTAGTTTTTATTTGAAGATGTTCCTTTTTCCACTATAGGCCCCATACCTATCCTAATGTCCGCTTGCAGTTTCTGCAGAAAGAGTGTTTCAGAACTGCTCAATCAAAAGTATGCTACAACTCTGTTAGTTGAATGCACAGAACAGAAAGAAGTTTCACAGAATGCTTCTGTGTAGTTTTTATTTGAAGATGTTCCTTTTTCCACTATAGGCCCCATACCTATCCTAATGTCCGCTTGCAGTTTCTCCAGAAAGAGTGTTTCAGAACTGCTCAATCAAAAGTATGCTACAACTCTGTTAGTTTAATGCACAGAACAGAAAGAAGTTTCACAGAATGCTTCTGTGTAGTTTTAATTTGAAGACACTCCTTTTTCCTCTATTGGCCCGTAGCTCTCCGAATGTCATCTTGCAGTTTCTACAGAAAGAGTGTTTCAGAACTGCTCAATCAAAAGTAAGCTTCAAATCTGTTAGTTGAATGGACAGAACAGAAAGAAGTTTCAAAGAATGCTTCTGTGTAGTTTTTATTGGAAAATATTCCTTTTTCCATTATAGGCACCTTGATCTCTGAATGTCCACTTGCAGTTTCTACAGAAAGTGTGTTTCACTACTGCTCAATCAAAGGTAAGCTTCAATTCTGTTAGTTGAATGCAAAGAACAGAAAGAAGTTTCACAGAATGCTTCTGTGTAGTTTTTATTTGAAGATACTCCTTTTTCCACTATTGGCCCCATAGCTCTCCGAATGTCCGCTTTCAATTTCAACAGAAAGGGTGTTTCAGAACTGCTCAATCAAATGTAAGCTTCAACTCTGTTAGTTGAATGCACAGAACAGAAAGAAGTTTCACAGAATGCTTCTGTGTAGTTTTTATTTGAAGATATTCCTTTTTCCTCTATTGCCCCGTAGCTCTCCGAATGTCCGCTTGGAGTTTCTACAGAAAGAGTGTTTCAGAACTGCTCAATCAAAAGTAATCTTCAACTCGTCTAGATGAATGCACAGAACAGAAAGAAGTTTCACAGAATGCTTCTGTGTAGTTTTTACTTGGAGATATTCCTTTTTCCACTATAGTCCCCTCAGTGCTCCGAATATCCACTTGCAGTTTCTACAGAAAGAGTGTTTCAGAACTGCTCAATCAAAAGTGAGCTTCTGCTCTGCTAGTTGAATGCACAGAACAGAACGAAGTTCCACAGAATTCTTCTGTGTAGTTTTTATTTGAGTATATTCCTTTGTCCTCTATAGGCCCCTTTGCCCTCGGATTGTCAAGTTGCAGTTTCAACAGAAAGAGTGTTTCAGAACTGCTCAATCAAAAGTAATCTTCAACTCTGTTAGTTGAATGCACAGAACAGAAAGAAGTTTCACAGAAAGTTTCTGTGTAGTTTTTATTTGAAGATAATACTTTTTCCACTATAGGCCCCATAGCTCTCCGAATGTCCGCTTGGAGTTTCTACAGAAAGAGTGTTTCAGAACTGCTCAATCAAAAGTAAGCTTCAACTCTGTTACTTGAATGCACAGAACAGAAAGAAATTTCACCGAATGCTTCTGGGCAGTTTTTATTGGAAGATACTCCTTTTTCCATTACAGGCACCTTGGATCTCGGAATGTCCTCTTGCAGTTTCTACAGAAAGTGTGTTTCAGAACTGCTCAATTAAAAGTAAGCTTCAAATCTCTTAGTTGAATGCACGGAACAGTAAGAAAATTCACAGAACGGTTCTGTGTAGTTTTTATTTGGACATAATCCTTTTTCCACAATAGTCCCCTTAGCACTCCATTTGTCCAATTGCAGTTTCTTCCGAAAGAGTGTTTCAGAGCTCTTCAATCAAAAGTAAGCTTCAACTCTGTTAGTTGAATCCACAGAACAGAAAGAAGTTTCTCAGAATGCTTCTGTGTAGTTTTTATTTGAAGATATCCCTTTTTCAACTATAGGCCCCGAATCTCCCAGATTGTCCGCCTGCAGTTCCTACAGAAAGAGTGTTTCAGAACTGCTCTATGAAAAGTAAGCTTCAACTCTGTTAGTTGAATGCACAGAACAGAAAGAAGTTACACAGAATTCTTCTGTGTAGTTTTTTTTGAAGATATTCCTTTTTCCACTATAGTCCCCTTAGCCCTCGGAATGTCACCTTGCAGTTTCAACAGAAAGAGTGTTTCAGAACTGCTCAATCAAAAGTATGCTTCAGCTCTGTTAGTTGAATGCACAGAACAGTAAGAAGTTTCACAGAATGCTTCCGTGTAGTTTTCATTTGAAGATACTCCTTTTTCTGCTACAGGCCCTATAGCTCTCGGAATGTCCTCTTGCAGTTTCTACAGAAAGAGTGTTTCAGAACCTCTCAATCAAAAGTAAGCTTCAACTCTGTTAGTTGAATGCACAGAACAGAAAGAAGTTTCACACAATGCATCTGTGTAGTTTTTATTGGAAGATATTCCTTTTTCCGCTATAGGCACCTTGGATCTCGGAATGTCGACATGCTGTTGCTACAGAAAGTGTGTTTCAGAACTGCTCAATCAAAAGTAAGCTAGAACTCTGTTAGTTGAATGCACAGAAAAGAAAGAAGTTTCACAGAATGCTTATGTGTAGTTTTTATTTGGAGTTATTCCTTTTTCCACTATAGGCCCCAAGGCACTCAGTTTTTCCACTTGCAGTTTCTATAGAAAGAGTGTTTCAGAACTGCTCAATCAAAAGTAAGCTTGAACTCTGTTAGTTGAATGCACAGAACAGAAAGAAGTTTCACAGAATGCTTCTGTGTAGTTTTTATTTGAAGATATTCCTTTGTCCACTATAGGCACCACGGAGCTCGGAATATCCACTGGCGGTTTAAAGAGAAAGAGTGTTTCAGAACTGCTCAATCAAAAGTATGCTTCAACTCTGTTAGTTGAAAGCACAGAACAGAAAGAAGTTACACAGAATCCTTCTGTGTAGTTTTTATTGGAAGATATTCCTTTTTCTACTATAGGCACCTTGGATCTCGGAATATCCACTTACAGTTTCCACAGAAAGTGTGTTTCAGAACTGCTCAATCAAAAGTAAGCTAGAACTCTGTTAGTTGAATGCACAGAAAAGAAAGAAGTTTCACAGAATGCTTCTGTGTAGTTTTTATTTGGAGTTATTCCTTTTTCCACTATAGGCCCCAAGGCACTCAGTTTTTCCACTTGCAGTTTCTACAGAAAGAGTGTTTCAGAACTGCTCAATCAAAAGTAAGCTTGAACTCTGTTAGATGAATGCACAGAACAGAAAGAAGTTTCACAGAATGCTTCTGTGTAGTATTTATTTGGAGATATTCCTTTTTCCTCTACAGGCCCCTTAGCCCTCGGAATGTCAACTTGCAGTTTCAACAGAAAGATAGTCTCAGAACTGCTCAATCAAAAGTAATCTTCAAATCTGTTACTTGAATGCACACAACAGAAAGAAGTTTCACAGAATGCTTCCGTGTAGGTTTTATTTGAAGATAGTCCTTTTTCCACAATTGGCGCCATAGCTCTCCGAATGTCCGCTTGCAGTTTCTACAGAAAGAGTGTCTCAGAACTGCTCAATCAAAAGCTAGCTTCAAATCTGTTAGTTGAATGCACAGAACAGAAAGAAGTTTGACAGAATGCTTCTGTGTAGTTTTTGTTTGTAGATATTCCTTTTTCCTCTACAGGCCCCTTAGCCCTCAGAATGTCAACTTGCAGTATCAACAGAAAGAGTTTCAGAACTGCTCAGTCAAAAGTATGCTTCAACTCTGTTAGTTGAATGCACAGAACAGAAAGAAGTTTCACAGAATGCTGTGTATTTATTTGAAGATATTCCTTTTTCCACGATTGGCCCCATAGCGCTCCGAATGTCAACTTGCAGTTTCTACAGAAAGTGTGTTGCAGAAATGCTCAATCAAAAGTAAGCTTCAACTCTGTTAGTTGAATGCACGGAACAGAAGGAAGTTTCACAGAATGCTTCTGTGGAGTTTTCATTTGAAGGTACTTCTTTTTCCACTGTAGGCCCCATAGCCCTCGGAATGTCAACTTGCAGTTTCAACAGAAAGAGTGTTTCAGAACTGCTCAATCAAAAGTAAGCTTCAACTCTGTTAGTTGAATGCACAGGACAGAAAGAAGTTTCACAGAATGCTTCTGTGTAGTTTTTATTTGAAGATGTTCTTTTTCCACTATAGCCCTACTATCCTAATGTCCGCTTGCAGTTTCTGCAGAAAGAGTGTTTCAGAACTGCTCAATCAAAGTATGCTACAACTCTGTTAGTTGAATGCACAGAACAGAAAGAAGTTTCACAGAATGCTTCTGTGTAGTTTTTATTTGAAGATGTTCCTTTTTCCACTATAGGCCCCATACCTATCCTAATGTCCGCTTGCAGTTTCTGCAGAAAGAGTGTTTCAGAACTGCTCAATCAAAAGTAAGCTACAACTCTGTTAGTTGAATGCACAGAACAGAAAGAAGTTTCACAGAATGCTTCTGTGTAGTTTTTATTTGAAGATGTTCCTTTTTCCACTATAGGCCCCATACCTATCCTAATGTCCGCTTGCAGTTTCTGCAGAAAGAGTGTTTCAGAACTGCTCAATCAAAAGTATGCTACAACTCTGTTAGTTTAATGCACAGAACAGAAAGAAGTTTCACAGAATGCTTCTGTGTAGTTTTAATTTGAAGACACTCCTTTTTCCTCTATTGGCCCGTAGCTCTCCGAATGTCCTCTTGCAGTTTCTACAGAAAGAGTGTTTCAGAACTGCTCAATCAAAAGTAAGCTTCAAATCTGTTAGTTGAATGGACAGAACAGAAAGAAGTTTCAAAGAATGCTTCTGTGTAGTTTTTATTGGAAAATATTCCTTTTTCCATTATAGGCACCTTGATCTCTGAATGTCCACTTGCAGTTTCTACAGAAAGTGTGTTTCACTACTGCTCAATCAAAGGTAAGCTTCAATTCTGTTAGTTGAATGCAAAGAACAGAAAGAAGTTTCACAGAATGCTTCTGTGTAGTTTTTATTTGAAGATACTCCTTTTTCCACTATTGGCCCCATAGCTCTCCGAATGTCCGCTTTCAATTTCAACAGAAAGAGTGTTTCAGAACTGCTCAATCAAGGTAAGCTTCAACTCTGTTAGTTGAATGCACAGAACAGAAAGAAGTTTCACAGAATGCTTCTGTGTAGTTTTTATTTGAAGATATTCCTTTTTCCTCTATTGCCCCGTAGCTCTCCGAATGTCCGCTTGGAGTTTCTACAGAAAGAGTGTTTCAGAACTGCTCAATCAAAAGTAATCTTCAACTCGTCTAGATGAATGCACAGAACAGAAAGAAGTTTCACAGAATGCTTCTGTGTAGTTTTTACTTGGAGATATTCCTTTTTCCACTATAGTCCCCTCAGTGCTCCAAATATCCACTTGCAGTTTCTACAGAAAGAGTGTTTCAGAACTGCTCAATCAAAAGTAATCTTCAACTCTGTTAGTTGAATGCACAGAACAGAAAGAAGTTTCACAGAAAGTTTCTGTGTAGTTTTTATTTGAAGATAATACTTTTTCCACTATAGGCCCCATAGCTCTCCGAATGTCCTCTTGGAGTTTCTACAGAAAGAGTGTTTCAGAACTGCTCAATCAAAAGTAAGCTTCAACTCTGTTACTTGAATGCACAGAACAGAAAGAAATTTCACCGAATGCTTCTGGGCAGTTTTTATTGGAAGATACTCCTTTTTCCATTACAGGCACCTTGGATCTCGGAATGTCCTCTTGCAGTTTCTACAGAAAGTGTGTTTCAGAACTGCTCAATTAAAAGTAAGCTTCAAATCTCTTAGTTGAATGCACGGAACAGTAAGAAAATTCACAGAACGGTTCTGTGTAGTTTTTATTTGGACATAATCCTTTTTCCACAATAGTCCCCTTAGCACTCCATTTGTCCAATTGCAGTTTCTTCCGAAAGAGTGTTTCAGAGCTCTTCAATCAAAAGTAAGCTTCAACTCTGTTAGTTGAATCCACAGAACAGAAAGAAGTTTCTCAGAATGCTTCTGTGTAGTTTTTATTTGAAGATATCCCTTTTTCAACTATAGGCCCCGAATCTCCCAGATTGTCCGCCTGCAGTTCCTACAGAAAGAGTGTTTCAGAACTGCTCTATGAAAAGTAAGCTTCAACTCTGTTAGTTGAATGCACAGAACAGAAAGAAGTTACACAGAATTCTTCTGTGTAGTTTTTTTTGAAGATATTCCTTTTTCCACTATAGTCCCCTTAGCCCTCGGAATGTCACCTTGCAGTTTCAACAGAAAGAGTGTTTCAGAACTGCTCAATCAAAAGTATGCTTCAGCTCTGTTAGTTGAATGCACAGAACAGTAAGAAGTTTCACAGAATGCTTCCGTGTAGTTTTCATTTGAAGATACTCCTTTTTCTGCTACAGGCCCTATAGCTCTCGGAATGTCCTCTTGCAGTTTCTACAGAAAGAGTGTTTCAGAACCTCTCAATCAAAAGTAAGCTTCAACTCTGTTAGTTGAATGCACAGAACAGAAAGAAGTTTCACACAATGCATCTGTGTAGTTTTTATTGGAAGATATTCCTTTTTCCGCTATAGGCACCTTGGATCTCGGAATGTCGACATGCTGTTGCTACAGAAAGTGTGTTTCAGAACTGCTCAATCAAAAGTAAGCCAGAACTCTGTTAGTTGAATGCACAGAAAAGAAAGAAGTTTCACAGAATGCTTATGTGTAGTTTTTATTTGGAGTTATTCCTTTTTCCACTATGTCCCAGAGCGCTCCGAATGTACACTTGCAGTTTCTACAGAAAGAGTGTTTCAGAACTGCTTAATGAAAAGTAAGCTTCAACTCTGTTAGATGAATGCACAGAACAGAAAGAAGTTTCACAGAATGCTTCTGTGTAGTATTTATTTGGTGATATTCCTTTACCAGTATAGTCCCCCTAGCGCTCCGTGTGTCCACTTGCAGGTTCTACACAGAGTGCTTCAGAACTGCTCAATGAAAACGAAGTTTCAACTCTGCTAGTTGGATGCACGGAACAGAAGGAAGTTTCACAGAATTCTTCTGTGTAGTTTTTATTTGAAGATAACACTTTTTCCACTATAGGCCCCGCATCTCCCAGATTGTCCTCTTGCAGTTTCTACAGAAATAGTGTTTGAGAACTGCTCCAAAAAAGTAGTCTTCAATTCTGTTAGTTGAATGCACAGAACGGAAAGAAGTTTCACAGAATGCTTCTGTGTAGTTTTTATTTGAAGATATTCCTTTTTCCACAATAGGCCCCTTAGCCCTCTCAATGTCAATTTGCAGTTTCAACAGAAAGAGCGTTTCAGAACTGCCCAATAAAAAGTATGCTTCAACTCTGTTAGTTGAATACAGAGAACAGAAAAGTTTCACAGAATGCTTTTGAGTAGTATTCATTTTGATATATTCCTTTTTCCACCATAGGCCCCTTAGCACTCCGAATATCCACTTGCAGTTTCTACAGAAAGAGTGTTTCAGAACTGCTCAATCAAAAGTAAGTTTCATCTCTGTTAGTTGAATGCACAGAACAGAAAGAAGTTTCACAGAATGCTTCTGTGTAGTTTTCATTTGAAGAAAATCCTTTTTCCTCTATCGGCCACTTAGCACTCAGAATGTCTACTTGCAGTTTCTACAGAAAGAGTGTTTCAGAACTGCTCAATCAAAAGTATTCTTCAACTCTGTTAGTTGAATGCACAGAACAGTAAGAAGTTTCACAGAATACTACTGTGCAGTTTCGATTAGAATATATTCCTTTTTCCACTATTGGCCCCTTAGCTTTCGGTTTATCCGCTTGCAGTTTCTACAGAAAGAGTGTTTCAGAACTCCTCAAACAAAAGTAAGCTTCAACCCTGTTTGTTGAATAAAAAGAACAGAAAGAAGTTGCACATAATGCTTCTTTGTAGTTTTTATTTGGAGATGTTTCTTTTTGAACCGTAGGAACCTTAGCGCTCCGAATGTACACTTGCAGTTTCTACAGAAAGAGTGTTTCAGAAATGCCCAATCAAAAGTAAACTTCAACTCTGTTAGTTGAATGCACAGAATAGAATGTAGTTTCACAGAATGCTTCTGTGTAGTTTTTATTTGAAGATATTCCTTTTTCCACTTTAGGCCCCTTAGCGCTCCGAATGTCCACTTGCAGTTTGTACAGAAAGAGTGTTTCAGAACTGCTCAATCAAAAGTAAGCTTCATCTCTGTTAGATGAATGCAGAGAACAGGAAGAAGTTTCACCGAATGCTTCTGTGTGGTTTTTATTTGAAGATATCCCTGTTTCCACTATAGGCCCTTTAGCGCTCCTTGTGTCCACTAGCAGTTTCTACAGAAAGTGTTTCAGAACTGCTCAATCAAAAGTAAGATTCAGCTCTGTTAGCTGAATGCACAGAACAGAAAGAAGTTTCACAGAATGCTTCTGTGTAGTTTTTATTTGAAGATAATCCTTTTTCCCCTATAGGCCCCTTAGCTCTCCGTATTTCCACTTCTAGTTTCTACAGTAAGAATGTTTCAGAACTGCTCAATCAAAGGTAAGCTTCAGCTCTGTTAGTTGAATGCACAGAACAGAAATAAGTTTCAGAGAATTCTTTTGTGTAGTTTGTATTAGAGGATATTCCTTTTTCCACAATGTGCCCCTTAGCGTTCGGAGTGTCCACTTGCAGTTTCTACTGAAAGAGTGTTTCAGACCTGCTCAAACCAAACAAAGCTTCAACTCAGTTGGTTGAATAAACAGAAGAGAAAGAAGTTTCACAGGATGCTTCTGTGTAGTTTTTATTTTTAGACGTTCCTTTTTCCACCATTGGCCTCTTAGCTCTCCTCATGTCCACTAGCAGTTTCTACAGAAAGAGTGTTTCAGAACTGCTCAATAGTAATCTTCAACTCTGTTAGTTGAATGCACAGAACAGAAAGAATTTTCACAGAATGCTTCTCTGTAGTTTTTATTTGGAGATATTACTTTTTGCACTCTAGGCCCCTTAGCGCTCTGAATGTCCACTTGCAGTTTCTACAGAAAGAGTGTTTCAGAACTGCTCAAAAGTAACCTTCAACACTGTTAGTTGAATGAACAGAACAGAAAGAAGTTTCATAGAATGCTTCTGTGTAGTTTTTATTTGAAGATATTCCTTTTTCCACTATTGGCCCCTTAGCGCTCTTAATGTCCAATTGCAGTTTCTAGAGAAAGAGGGTTTCAGAACTGCTGAATGAAAAGTAAGGTTCAACTCTGTTAGTTGAATGCAAAGAACAGAAAGAAGTTTCACAGAATGCTTCTGTGTAGTTTTTATTTGAAGATATTCCTTTTTCCACTGTAGGCCCCTCAGCGCTGGGATTATCCATGGGCAGTTTCTACAGAAAGAGTGTTTCAGAACTGCTCCATCAAAAGTAAGGTTTAACTCTGTTAGTTGAATGCACAGAACAGGAAGAAGTTTCACAGAATTCTTCTGTGTAGTTTTTATTTGAACCTATTCCTTTCTCCACTGTAGGTCACTTAGCGCTGCCTATGTTCTCTTGCACTTTCAAAAGAAAGAGTGTTTCAGAACTGCTGAATGAAATGTAATTTTCAACTCTGTTAGTTGAATGCAAAGAACAGAAAGAAGTTACACAGAATGCTTCTGTGTCGTTTTTATTTTAATGTATTTCTTTTTCAGCTATAGGCCCCTTAGGGCTCAAAATATCCTCTTGCATTTTCAAAAGAAAGAGTGTTTCAGAACTGCTCAATCAAAAGTAAGGTTCAACTCTGTTAGTTGAATGCACAGAACAGAAAGAAGTTTCACAGAATGCTTCTGTGTAGTTTTTATTAGAAGGTATTCCTTTTTCCACTATAGAACCCTTAGTGCTCTGAATGTCCAGTTGCAGTTTCTACATAGTTTCAGAACTGCTCAATGGAAAGTAAGGCTCAACTCTTTAAGTAGAATGCACAGAACAGAAAGAAGGTTCACAGAATGCTTCTCTGTAGTTTTTATTGTAGATATTTCTTTTTCCACTCTACGCAGGTTAGCTCTCCGAATCTCCACTTTCAGTTTCTACAGAAAGAGTGTTTCAGAACTTCTCAATCAAAAATAATGTTCAACTCTGTTAGATGAATGCACGGAACAGAAAAATGTTTCACAGACTGCTTCTGTCTAGTTTTTATTTGAACATATGCCTTTTTCCACTATAGGCCCGTAAGTGCTGTGAATGTGCATGTGCAATTTCTACAGAAAGAATGATTCAGAACTGCTCTATGACAACTAAGGTTCAACTCCTTTAGGGGAATGCACAGAACAGAAAGAACTTTCGCAGAATGCTTTTGGGTAGTTTTTATTTGAAGATATTTCTTTTTCCACTATACGCCCCTTTGCTCTCGGATTGTCCACTTGCATTTTCTACAGAAAGAGTGTTTCAGAACTGCTCAATCAAAAGTAAAGTTCAACTCTGTTAGTTGAGTGAACAGAACAGAAACAAGTTTCACAGAATTCTTCTGTGCAGTTATTTTAAGATATTCCTTTTTCCACTGTAGGCCCCTTAGCACTCTGAGTGTAGTCTTGCAATTTCAAAAGAAAGAGTGTTTCAGAACTACTCAATCAAAAGTAGCGTTTAACTCTGTTGGTTGAATGCAAAGAAAAGAAAGAAGTTTGACAGAATGCGTCTGTGTAGTTTTTATTTGAAGATATTGCTTTTTCCACTACAGGCCCTTTAGGGGAAGGATGTCCATTTGCAGTTTCTACAGAAAGAGTGTTTCAGAACTGCTCAATCAAAAGTAAGGTTCAACTCTGTTAGTTGAATGCACAGAACAGAAAGAAGTTTCACAGAATGCTTCTGTGTAGTTTTCATTTGAAGATACTCCTTTTTCCACTACAGTCCCCTTAGCGCTCTAAGTGTCCACTTGCAGTTACTACAGAAAGAGTGTTTCAGAAGTGCTCAATCAAAAGTAAGGTTCAACTCTGTTAGTTGAATGCACAGAACAGAAAGAAGTTTCACAGAATGCTTCTGTGTAGTTTTCATTTGAAGATATTCCTTTTTCCACTACAGTCCCCTTAGCGCTCTAAGTGTCCACTTGCAGTTACTACAGAAAGAGTGTTTCAGAAGTGCTCAATCAAAAGTAAGGTTCAACTCTGTTAGTTGAATGCACAGAACAGAAAGAAGTTTCACAGAATGCTTCTGTGTAGTTTTTATTGGAAGATATATCTTTTTCCCCTATAGACCCCATAGGGCTCCGAATATCCACTAGCAGTTTCTACAGAAAGAGTGTTTTAGAACTGCTCAATCAAAAGTAAGATTCAACACTGTAGGTTGAATGTGCAGAACAGTATGAAGTTTCACAGAATGCTTCTGTGTAGTATTTATTTGAAGATATTCTTTTTCCTCTATAGGCCCCTTTTCGCTCCGAATGTCCACTTGCAGTTTCTACGGAAAGAGTGTTTCAGAACTGCTCAATCAAAAAGAAAGTTCAACTCTGTTAATGGAATGCACAGAACAGAAAGAAGTTTCACAGAATGGTTCTCTGCAGTTTTTATTTGAAGATATTCCTTTTTCCACTATAGGCCCCTTAGCTCTCTGGGTGTCCCCTTGCATTTTCTTCAGAAAGAGTGTTTCAGAACTGCTCAATCAAAGGTAATGTTCAAGTGTGTTAATTGAATGAAAAGAACAGAAGGAAGTTTCACAGAATGCTTCTGTGTAGTTTTTATTTGAAGATATTCCTCTTTCCACTATAGGCCCCTTAGAGCTCCGAATGTCCACTTGCATTTTCTACAGAAAGAGTGTTTCAGAACTGCTCAATCAAAAGTAAGGTTCAACTCTGTTAGTTGTAGGCACAGAACAGAAAGAAGTTTCATAGAATGCTTCTGTGTAGTTTTTATTTGAAGACATTCCATTTTGCCCTATTGACCTTAGCACTCTCAATGTCCACTTTCAGTTTCTACAGAACTAGTGTTTCAGAACTGCTCATCCAAAAGTAAGTTTCAAATGTGTTAGTTGAATGAAAGAACAGAAAGAAATTTCACAGAATTCTTCTGTGCAGTTTTTATTTCAAGAGATTCCTTTTTCCACTATAAGCCCCTCAGCGCTGAGAATATCCATGGGCAGATTCTACAGAAAGAGTGTTTCAGAACTGCTCAATCAAAAGTAGGGTTCGAGTCTGTTAGTTGAATGGACAGAACAGAAAGAAGTTTCACAGAATGCTTCTGTGTAGTTTTCATTTGAAGATAATCCTTTTTCCACTATAGGCCCCATAGTGCACGGAATGTCCACTTGCAGTTTCTACAGAAAGAGTGTGTCAGAACTGCTCAATCAAAAGTAAGGTTCAACTCTGTTAGTTGAATGCACAGAACAGAAAGGAGTTTCATAGAATGATTCTGTGTAGTGTTTATTTGAAGATACTCCTTTTTCCACTATAGGCCCCTACGGGCTGTTAATGTCCACTTACAGTTTCAACAGAAAAAGTGTTTCAGAACCGCTGAATAAAAAGTAAGTTTCAACTCTGTTACTTGAACGTGAAGAACAGAAATAAGTTTCTCAGAAATCTTCTGTGTAGTTTTTTTTTGATGACAACCCTTTTTCAACTATAGAACTCATAGGGCTCTGTATGTCCACTTGCAGTTTCTACAGAAAGGGAGTTTCAGAACTGCTCAATGAAATATAAGGTTCAACTCTTTTAGTTGAATGCACAGAACAGAAAGAAGTTGCACAGAATGCTTCTGTGTAGTTTTTATTTGAATATATTCCTTTTTCCACTATAGGGCCCTCAGGGCTCCGGTTGTCCACATGCCGTTTCTACAGAAAGAGTGTTTCAGAACTGCTCAATCAAAAGTATGGTTCAACTCTGTTAGTTGAATGCACAAAACAGAATGAAGTTTCACAGAATGCTTCTGTGTAGTTTTCATTTGAAGTTATTCCTTTTACCACTATAGGCCCCTTAGCGCTCCGAATATCCTCTTGCACTTTCAAAAAAAGAGTGTTTCTGAACTGCTCAATAAAAAGTATGGTTCAACTCTGTTAGTTGAATGCAAAGAACAGAAAGAAGTTTCGCAGAATGCTTCTGTGTAGTTTTTATTCGAAGATATTCCTTTTTCCACTATTGGCCCCTCAGCGCAGGGAATATCCATGTGCAGTTCCTACAGAAAGAGTGTTTCAGTACTGCTCAATCAAAAGTAAGGTTCAACTCTGTTCGTTGAATGCACAGAACAGGAAGAAGTTTCACAGAATGCTTCTGTGTAGTTTTTATTTGAACATATTCCTTTTTCCACTATAGGCCCCCTAGCGCTCCGAATGTCCTCTTGCACTTTCAACAGAAAGAGAGTTTCAGAACTGCTCAATCAAAAGTAAGGTTCATCTCTGTTAGTTGAATAGACAGAACAGAAAGGAGTTTCATAGAATGCTTCTGTGTAGTTTTTATTTGGAGATATTCCTCTTCCCACTATAGGACACTTAGTGCTCCGAATATCCAGTTGCGTTTTCTACAGGAAGAGTGTGTCAGAACTGCCCAATGAAAAGTAAGGTTCAACTCTGTTAGTTGAACGCAAAGAACAGAAAGTAGTTTCACAGAATGCTTCTGTCTAATTTTTATTTGAAGATATTCCTGCTTCCAATAGAGGCCCCTTAGCTCTCTGAATGTCCGCTTACAGTTTCTACAGAAAGGGTGTTTCAGAACTGCTCAAGCAACAGTAAGGCTCAACACTTTTAGTTGAATGCATAGAACACTGAGAAGTTTCACTGAATGCTTCTGTGTAGTTTTTATTTGAAGATATTCCTTTTTACACTCTAGGCCCCTTAGCGCTCCGAATGTCCAATTGCAGTTCCTACAGAAAGCGTGTTTCAGAATTGCCAAAAGTATGGTTCAACTCTGTTAGTTGAATGCACAGAACAGAAAGAAGTTTCACAGATTACTTCTGTGTACTTTTTACTTGAACTTATTCCTATTTCCACTATAGGCACCTTAGCGCTCCAAATGTCCTCTTGCACTTTCAAAAGAAAGAGTGTTTCAGAACTGCTCCATCAAACGTAGGGTTCAACTCTGTTAGTTGAATGCACAGAAGAGAAAGGAGTTTCATAGAATGCTTCTGTGTAGTTTTTATTTGAAGACATTCGTTTTTCCACTGTAGGATCATCAGCGCTGGGAATACCCATGAGCAGTTTCTACAGAAAGAGTTTTTCAGAACTGCTCAATCAAAAGAAAATTTCAACTCTGTTAGTTGAATGCACAGAATAGGAAGAAGTTTCACAGAATACTTCTGTGTAGTTTTTATTGGAATATATTCCTTTTTCTGCTATAGGCCCCTCAGCCCTTGGAATGCCCATGTGCAGTTTCTACAGCAAGAGTGTTTCAGAACTGGTCAATCTACAGTAAGGTTCAACTCTGTTAGTTGAATGCACTGAACAGGAAGAAGTTTCACAGAATGCTTCTGTGTAGTTTTTATTTGAAGATATACCTTTTCCACTATTGGCCCCTTTGCCCTCCGAATGTCCTCCTACACTTTCAACAGAAAGAGTGTTTGAGAACTGCTCAATCAAAAGTAAGGTTCAACTCTGTCAGTTGAATGCACAAAACAGAAAGAAGTTTCACAGAATGCTTCTGTGTAGTTTTTCTTTGAAGATAACCCTTTTTCCACTATAGGCCCCTTAGCGATCCGAATGTACTCTTGCTATTTCAAAAGAAAGAGGGTTTCAGAACTGCTCAATCAAAAGTAAGATTCAAATCTGTTAGTTGAATGCACAGAACAGAAAAGAGTTTCATGGAATGCTTCTGTGTAGTATTTATTTGAAGATATTCCTTTTTCCGCTATAGGCCCCTCAGCACTCGCAATTTCCACTTGCATGTTCTACAGAAAGAGTGTTTCAGAACTGCTCAATCAAAAGTAAAGTTGAACTCTGTTAGTTGAATGCACATAACAGAAAGAAGTTTGACAGAATGCTTCTGTGTAGTTTTTATTTGAAAATACTCCTTTTTCCACTATAGGCCCCTTAGCGCTCCAAATGTCCTCTTGCACTTTCAAATGAAAGAGTTTTTCAGAACTGCTCAATCAAAAGTAAGTTTCAACTCTTAGTTGAATGCACAGAACAGAGAGTAGTTTCACAGAATGCCTGTGTGTAGTTTTTATTTGAAGATATTCTTATTTCCACTATTGGCCCCTTAGCTCTCCGAATGTCCAATTGCAATTTCTACAGAAAGAGTGTTTCAGAACTGCTCAATCAAAGTAAAGTTGAACTCTGTTAGTTGAATGCATAGAGCAGAAAGAAGTTTCACAGAATGCTTCTGTGTAGTTTTTATTTGAAGATATTCCTTTTTACACTATACGCCCCTCAGCGCTCCGAATGTCCTCTTGCAATTTCAAAAGAAAGAGTGTTTCAGAACTGCACAATCAAAAGTACCGTTCAACTCTTTTTAGTTGAATGCATAGAAATGAAAGGAATTTCATAGAATGCTTCTGTGTCGTTTTTATTTGGAGATACTCCTTTTTTGGCTATAGGCCCTTCAGGCCACGGAATATCTATGTGCAGTTTCTACAGGAAGAGTGTTTCACAACTGCTGAATGAAATGTAATGTTCAACTCTGTTAGTTGAATGCACAGAACTGAAAGAAGTTTCACAGAATACTTCTGTGTAGTTTTTATTTCAAGATACTCCTTTTTCCACTATAGACCACTTTGTGCCCCAAATGTCCACTTGCAGTTCCTACAGAAAGAGTGTTTCAGAACTGCTCTATCAAAGGCAAGGTTAAACTCTTTTAGTTGAATGAACAGAACAGAAAGATGTTTCAGAGAATGATTCTGTGTAGTTTTTACTTGAAGATATTGCTTTTTCCACTGTAGACCCCTTTGCGCTTTGAATGTCCACTTGGAGTTTCTACAGAAAGAGTGTTTCAGAACTGCTCAATCAAAAGTAATGTTCAACTCCCACGGTGAAACCCCGTCTCTACTAAAAATACAAAAAATCAGCCGGGCGTGGGGGCGGCCGCCTGTAATCCCAGCTACTGGGAGAGGCTGAGGCAGGAGAATGGCGTGAACCCGGGAGGCGGAGCTTGCAGTGAGCCGAGATTGCGCCACTGCACTCCAGCCTGGGTGACAGAGCGAGAATCCGTCTCAAAAAAAAAAAAAAAAAAAAAGTAATGTTCAACTCTGTTAGTTGAATGCAAAGAACAGAAAGAATTTTCACAGAATTCGTGTGTGTAGTTTTTATTTGAAGATATTACTTTTTCCATTATAGGCCCCTTTGTGCTCGGAATGTCCACTTGCATTTTCTACAGAAAGAGGGTTTCAGAACTGCTAAATCAAAACTAAGAATAAAATCTGTTCGGTGAATGCACAGAACAGAAAGAAGTTTCACAGAATTCTTCTGTATAGTTTTTACTTGAAGATATTTCTTTTTCCACTATAGGCCCCTTAGATCTCTGAATGTCTACTTGCAGTTTCTACAGAAAGAGTGTTTCAGAACTCCTCAATCAAAAGTAAGTTTCACCTCTGTTAGTTGAATGCACAGATCAGAAAGTTTCACAGAATGCTTCTGTGTCGTTTTTATTTGAAGATATTCCTTTTTCCACTGTAGGCCACTTTGTGCTCCAGTTGTCCACTTGCATTTTCTACAGAAAGAGTGTTTCAGAACTCCTCAATGAAAAGTTATGTTCAACTCTGTTAGTTGAATGCACAGAACAGAAAGAAGTTTCACAGAATGCTTCTGTGTAGTTTTTATTTGAGGATATTCCTTTTTCCACTATAGGTCTCTCAGCGCTCCGAATGTCCACTTCCAGTTTCTACAGAAAGAGTCTTTCAGAACTCCTCAATCAACAGTAACTTTCAACTCTTTTAGTTGAATGCACAGATCAGAAAGATGTTTCACAGAATGCTTCTGTGTAGTTCCTATTTGAAGATATTCATTTCTCCTGCATAGGCCTCTTAGCGCTCCGAATGTCCTCTTGCAGTTTCTACATAAAGAGTGTTTCAGAACTCCTCAATCAAAAGTAAGGTTCAACTCTTTTAGTTGAATGAACAAATCATAAAGAATTTTCACAGAATGCCTCTTTGTAGTTTTTATTTTAATATACTCCTTTTTCCACTATAGGCCTCATAGCACTCGGAATTTCCGCTTGCAGTTTTAACAGAAAGAGTGTTTCAGAACTCCTCAATCAAAACTAAGGTTCAAATCTGTTAGTTGAATGAACAGATCAGAAGGAAGTTTCACAGAATGCTTCTCTGTAGCTTTTATGTGAAGATATTCCTTTTTCCACTATAGGCCTCTTAGCGCTCCGAATGTCCACTTGCAGTTTCCACATAGTGTTTCAGAGCTCCTCAATCAAAAGTAAAGTTCACATCTGTTAGTTGAATGCACAGATCAGAAATAAGTTTCACAGAATGCTTCTGTGTAGTTTTTATTTGAAGATATTCCTTTTTCCACTACAGGCCTCTTACCGTTCCGAAAGTCCACTTGCATTTTCTAAGGAGAGTGTGTTTCAGAACTCCTCAATCAAAAGTAAAGTTCAATTCTTTTAGTTGAATGCACAGATCAGAAAGTACTTTCATAGAATGCTTCTGGGTGGTTTTAATTTGAAGATATTCCTTTTTCCACTATAGGCCTCTTAGCGCTCTGAATGTCCTTTTGAAGTTTCTACAGGAAGAGTGTTACAGAACTCCTCAATCAAAATTAACGTTCAACTCTGTTAGTTGAATGCACAGATCAGAAAGAAATCTCACCGAATGCTTCTGTGTAGTTTTTGTTTGAAGATATTCCTTTTTCCACTATAGGCCTGATAGGGATCCGAATGTCCACTTGCAGTTTCTACATAAAGAGTGTTTCAAAACTCCTCAACAAATGTAAGGTTCAACTCTGTTAGATGAATGAACAGAAGTTTCACAGAATGCTTCTGTGTGGTTTTAATTTGAAGATATTCCTTTGTCCACGAGAGGCCTCTTAGCTCTCTGAATTTCCACTTGCAGTTTCTACAGCAAGAGTGTTTCAGAACTCCTCAATCAAAAGTAATGTCCAACTCTGTTAGTTGTATGCACAGATCAGAAGGAAATTTCACATAATGCTTCTGTGTAGTTTTTATTTGAATATATTGCTTTTTCCACTATAGGCCTCTGAGCGCTCCGGTTTTCCAATTGCAGTTTTTACAGAAAGTGTGTTTCAGAACTCCTCTGCCAAAAGAAAATTTCAAAACTGTTAGTTGAATGCGCAGATCAGAAATATGTTTCACAGAATGCTTCTGTGTAGTTTTTAGATAAAGATATCGCTCTTTCCACTATAGGCCTCTTAGCGCTCTGATTGTCCCCTTGCGGTTTCTACAGAAAGAGTGTTTCAGAACTCCTCAATCAAAACTAAGGTTCAACTCTGTTAGTTGAATGCACAGATGAGAAACAAGTTTCACGGAATGCTTCCCTGTAGTTTTTATTTGAAGATATCCCTTTTTCCAGTATAGAACTATTAGTGCTCCGAATGTCCGCTTTCAGTTTCTACGGAAAGTGTGTTTCAGAACTTTCTATCAAAAGTAAAGTTTTATTCTGTTACTTGAATGTACAGATCAGAAAGTAGTTTCACAGAATGCTTTTGTGAAATTTTTATTTGTAGATATTCCTTTTTCCACTCTAGGCCTCAAAGCGCTCCGAATATCCGCTTGTAGTTTCTACAGAAATAGTATTTCAAAACTCCTCAATCAAAAGTAAGCTTCCACTCTTTCAGTTGAATGAAGAGATCAGAAAGATGTTTCACAGATGGCTTCTGTGTAGTTTTTGTTTGAGGATATTCCTTTTTCCACTATTGGCATCTTAGCGCTCTGAATTGCCACTTGCAGTTTCTACAGAAAGAGTGTTTCAGTACTCCTCAATCAAAAGCAAGTTTCAACCCTGTTATTTGATTGAACCGATCAGAAAGAAGCTTCACAGAATGCTTCTGGGTAGTTTTTATTTAAAGATATAACTTTTTCAACTGTAGGCCTCTTAACGCTCCGATTGTCCACTTGCAGTTTCTACAGAAATAGTGTTTCAGAACTCCTCAATCAAAAGTAAGGTTCACCTCTTTTAGTTGAATGCACAGATCAGAAAGTTTCACAGAATGCTTCTGTGTAGTTTTTATTTGAAGATATTCCGTTTTCCACCGTAGGCCACTTTGCGCTCCGCTTGTCCACTTGCAGTTTCTACAGAAAGACTGTTTCAGAACTCCTCAATGAAAAGTAATGTTCAACTCCGTTAGTTGAATGCACAGATGAGAAAGAAGTTTCACACAATGCATCTGTGCAGTTCGTATTTGAAGATATTCCTTTTTCCTACACAGGTCTCTAAGCGCTCCGAATGTCCTCCTCCAGTTTCTACATAAAGAGTGTTTCAGAACTCCTCAATCAAAAGTAAGGTTCATCTCTTTTAGTTGAAAGAGGAGATCATAAAGTAGTTTCAGAGAATGCCTCTGTGCAGTTTTTAGTTGAAGATACTCCTTTTTCTACTATTGGCCTCTTAGCACTCGGAATGTCCCCTTGCAGTTTCCACAGAAAGCGTGTTTCGGAACTCCTCTATCAAAAATAAGGTTCAAATATGTTAGTTGAATGAACAGATCAGAAAGAAGTTTCACAGAATGCTTCTCTGTAGCTTTCATGTGAAGATATTCTTTTCCACTGTAGGCCTCTTAGCGCTCTGAATGTCCAATTGCAGTTTCCACAGAAAGAGTATTTCAGACCTCCTCAATCAAAAGTAAAGTTCAAATTTGTTAGTTGAATGCACAGATCAGAAATAAGTTTCACAGAATGCTTCTGTGTAGTTTTTATTTGAAGATAGTCCTTTTCCCACTATAGGCCCTCAGCGCCCTGAATGTCCACTTGCATTTTCTACAGAAAGAGTGTTTCAGAACTGCTCAATAAAAACTACCGTTCAACTATGTTAGTTGAATGCACAGAACAGTAAGAAGTTTCGCAGATTGCTTCTGTGCAGATTTTATTTGAAAATATTCCTTTTTCCACTACAGGCCTCTTAGCTCCCTGATTGTCCAATTGCATTTTCTATAGAAAGGGTGTTTCAGAAGTGCTCAATCAAAAGTAAGGTACAACTCTGTTAAATGAATGCAAAGAACAGAAAATTTTCACAGAATTCTTCTGTGTAGTTTGTATTTGAAGGTATTACTTTTTCCGCTATAGGCCTCTTAGCGCTCCGAGGGTCCACTTGCATTTTCTACAGAAAGAGTGTTTCAGAACTTCTCAATCAAAAGTAAGGTTCAACTCCGTTAGTTGAATGCACAGAACAGAGAGAAGTTTCACAGATAGCTTCTGTGTAGTTTTTATGTGAACTTTTTCCTTTTTCCACTATAGTCCTCTTAGCGCCTGAGTGTCCACTTGTATTTTCTACAGAAAGAGTGTTTCAGAACTGCTCAAACAAAACTGAGGTTCAACTCTGTTAGTTGAATGCACAGAACAGTAAGAAGTTTCACAGATTTCTTCTGTGCAGTTTTTATTTGAAAATATTCCTTTTCCACTATAGGCCTCTTAGCGCCCTGAATGTCCAATTGCATTTTCTACAGAAAGAGTGTTTCAGAACTGCTCAATCAAAAGTAAGGTTAAACTCTGTTAGTTGAATGCACAGAACAGAAAGAAGTTTCACAGAATGCTGTGTATTTATTTGAAGATATTCCTTTTTCCACGATTGGCCCCATAGCGCTCCGAATGTCAACTTGCAGTTTCTACAGAAAGGGTTTTGCAGAAATGCTCAATCAAAAGTAAGCTTCAACTCTGTTAGTTGAATGCACGGAACAGAAGGAAGTTTCACAGAATGCTTCTGTGGAGTTTTCATTTGAAGGTACTTCTTTTTCCACTGTAGGCCCCATAGCCCTCGGAATGTCAACTTGCAGTTTCAACAGAAAGAGTGTTTCAGAACTGCTCAATCAAAAGTAAGCTTCAACTCTGTTAGTTGAATGCACAGGACAGAAAGAAGTTTCACAGAATGCTTCTGTGTAGTTTTTATTTGAAGATGTTCCTTTTTCCACTATAGGCCCCATACCTATCCTAATGTCCGCTTGCAGTTTCTGCAGAAAGAGTGTTTCAGAACTGCTCAATCAAAAGAAAGCTTCAACTCTGTTAGTTGAATGCACAGAACAGAAAGAAGTTTCACAGAATGCTTCTGTGTAGTTTTTATTTGAAGATGTTCCTTTTTCCACTATAGGCCCCATACCTATCCTAATGTCCGCTTGCAGTTTCTGCAGAAAGAGTGTTTCAGAACTGCTCAATCAAAAGTATGCTACAACTCTGTTAGTTTAATGCACAGAACAGAAAGAAGTTTCACAGAATGCTTCTGTGTAGTTTTAATTTGAAGACACTCCTTTTTCCTCTATTGGCCCGTAGCTCTCCGAATGTCCTCTTGCAGTTTCTACAGAAAGAGTGTTTCAGAACTGCTCAATCAAAAGTAAGCTTCAAATCTGTTAGTTGAATGGACAGAACAGAAAGAAGTTTCAAAGAATGCTTCTGTGTAGTTTTTATTGGAAAATATTCCTTTTTCCATTATAGGCACCTTGATCTCTGAATGTCCACTTGCCGTTTCTACAGAAAGTGTGTTTCACTACTGCTCAATCAAAGGTAAGCTTCAACTCTGTTAGTTGAATGCAAAGAACAGAAAGAAGTTTCACAGAATGCTTCTGTGTAGTTTTTATTTGAAGATACTCCTTTTTCCACTATTGGCCCCATAGCTCTCCGAATATCCGCTTTCAATTTCAACAGAAAGGGTGTTTCAGAACTGCTCAATCAAAGGTAAGCTTCAACTCTGTTAGTTGAATGCACAGAACAGAAAGAAGTTTCACAGAATGCTTCTGTGTAGTTTTTATTTGAAGACATTCCTTTTTCCTCTATTGCCCCGTAGCTCTCCGAATGTCCGCTTGGAGTTTCTACAGAAAGAGTGTTTCAGAACTGCTCAATCAAAAGTAATCTTCAACTCGTCTAGATGAATGCACAGAACAGAAAGAAGTTTCACAGAATGCTTCTGTGTAGTTTTTACTTGGAGATATTCCTTTTTCCACTATAGTCCCCTCAGTGCTCCGAATATCCACTTGCAGTTTCTACAGAAAGAGTGTTTCAGAACTGCTCAATCAAAAGTGAGCTTCTGCTCTGCTAGTTGAATGCACAGAACAGAACGAAGTTCCACAGAATTCTTCTGTGTAGTTTTTATTTGAGTATATTCCTTTGTCCTCTATAGGCCCCTTTGCCCTCGGATTGTCAACTTGCAGTTTCAACAGAAAGAGTGTTTCAGAACTGCTCAATCAAAAGTAATCTTCAACTCTGTTAGTTGAATGCACAGAACAGAAAGAAGTTTCACAGAAAGTTTCTGTGTAGTTTTTATTTGAAGATAATACTTTTTCCACTATAGGCCCCATAGCTCTCCGAATGTCCGCTTGGAGTTTCTACAGAAAGAGTGTTTCAGAACTGCTCAATCAAAAGTAAGCTTCAACTCTGTTACTTGAATGCACAGAACAGAAAGAAATTTCACCGAATGCTTCTGGGCAGTTTTTATTGGAAGATACTCCTTTTTCCATTACAGGCACCTTGGATCTCGGAATGTCCTCTTGCAGTTTCTACAGAAAGTGTGTTTCAGAACTGCTCAATTAAAAGTAAGCTTCAAATCTCTTAGTTGAATGCACGGAACAGTAAGAAAATTCACAGAACGGTTCTGTGTAGTTTTTATTTGGACATAATCCTTTTTCCACAATAGTCCCCTTAGCACTCCATTTGTCCAATTGCAGTTTCTTCCGAAAGAGTGTTTCAGAGCTCTTCAATCAAAAGTAAGCTTCAACTCTGTTAGTTGAATCCACAGAACAGAAAGAAGTTTCTCAGAATGCTTCTGTGTAGTTTTTATTTGAAGATATCCCTTTTTCAACTATAGGCCCCGAATCTCCCAGATTGTCCGCCTGCAGTTCCTACAGAAAGAGTGTTTCAGAACTGCTCTATGAAAAGTAAGCTTCAACTCTGTTAGTTGAATGCACAGAACAGAAAGAGGTTACACAGAATTCTTCTGTGTAGTTTTTTTTGAAGATATTCCTTTTTCCACTATAGTCCCCTTAGCCCTCGGAATGTCACCTTGCAGTTTCAACAGAAAGAGTGTTTCAGAACTGCTCAATCAAAAGTATGCTTCAACTCTGTTAGTTGAATGCACAGAACAGTAAGAAGTTTCACAGAATGCTTCCGTGTAGTTTTCATTTGAAGATACTCCTTTTTCTGCTACAGGCCCTATAGCTCTCGGAATGTCCTCTTGCAGTTTCTACAGAAAGAGTGTTTCAGAACCTCTCAATCAAAAGTAAGCTTCAACTCTGTTAGTTGAATGCACAGAACAGAAAGAAGTTTCACACAATGCATCTGTGTAGTTTTTATTGGAAGATATTCCTTTTTCCGCTATAGGCACCTTGGATCTCGGAATGTCGACATGCTGTTGCTACAGAAAGTGTGTTTCAGAACTGCTCAATCAAAAGTAAGCTAGAACTCTGTTAGTTGAATGCACAGAAAAGAAAGAAGTTTCACAGAATGCTTATGTGTAGTTTTTATTTGGAGTTATTCCTTTTTCCACTATAGGCCCCAAGGCACTCAGTTTTTCCACTTGCAGTTTCTATAGAAAGAGTGTTTCAGAACTGCTCAATCAAAAGTAAGCTTGAACTCTGTTAGTTGAATGCACAGAACAGAAAGAAGTTTCACAGAATGCTTCTGTGTAGTTTTTATTGGAAGATATTCCTTTGTCCACTATAGGCACCACGGAGCTCGGAATATCCACTGGCGGTTTAAAGAGAAAGAGTGTTTCAGAACTGCTCAATCAAAAGTATGCTTCAACTCTGTTAGTTGAAAGCACAGAACAGAAAGAAGTTACACAGAATCCTTCTGTGTAGTTTTTATTGGAAGATATTCCTTTTTCTACTATAGGCACCTTGGATCTCGGAATATCCACTTACAGTTTCCACAGAAAGTGTGTTTCAGAACTGCTCAATCAAAAGTAAGCTAGAACTCTGTTAGTTGAATGCACAGAAAAGAAAGAAGTTTCACAGAATGCTTCTGTGTAGTTTGTATTTGGAGTTATTCCTTTTTCCACTATAGGCCCCAAGGCACTCAGTTTTTCCACTTGCAGTTTCTACAGAAAGAGTGTTTCAGAACTGCTCAATCAAAAGTAAGCTTGAACTCTGTTAGATGAATGCACAGAACAGAAAGAAGTTCACAGAATGCTTCTGTGTAGTTTTATTTGGAGATATTCCTTTTTCCTCTACAGGCCCCTTAGCCCTCGGAATGTCAACTTGCAGTTTCAACAGAAAGATAAAAAAAAAAAAAAAAAAAAAAAAAAAAAAAAAAAAAAAAAAAAAAAAAAAAAAAAAAAAAAAAAAAAAAAAAAACAAAAGATAGTCTCAGAACTGCTCAATCAAAAGTAATCTTCAAATCTGTTACTTGAATGCACACAACAGAAAGAAGTTTCACAGAATGCTTCCGTGTAGGTTTTATTTGAAGATAGTCCTTTTTCCACAATTGGCGCCATAGCTCTCCGAATGTCCGCTTGCAGTTTCTACAGAAAGAGTGTCTCAGAACTGCTCAATCAAAAGCGAGCTTCAAATCTGTTAGTTGAATGCACAGAACAGAAAGAAGTTTGACAGAATGCTTCTGTGTAGTTTTTGTTTGTAGATATTCCTTTTTCCTCTACAGGCCCCTTAGCCCTCAGAATGTCAACTTGCAGTATCAACAGAAAGAGTTTCAGAACTGCTCAGTCAAAAGTATGCTTCAACTCTGTTAGTTGAATGCACAGAACAGAAAGAAGTTTCACAGAATGCTGTGTATTTATTTGAAGATATTCCTTTTTCCACGATTGGCCCCATAGCGCTCCGAATGTCAACTTGCAGTTTCTACAGAAAGGGTTTTGCAGAAATGCTCAATCAAAAGTAAGCTTCAACTCTGTTAGTTGAATGCACGGAACAGAAGGAAGTTTCACAGAATGCTTCTGTGGAGTTTTCATTTGAAGGTACTTCTTTTTCCACTGTAGGCCCCATAGCCCTCGGAATGTCAACTTGCAGTTTCAACAGAAAGAGTGTTTCAGAACTGCTCAATCAAAAGTAAGCTTCAACTCTGTTAGTTGAATGCACAGGACAGAAAGAAGTTTCACAGAATGCTTCTGTGTAGTTTTTATTTGAAGATGTTCCTTTTTCCACTATAGGCCCCATACCTATCCTAATGTCCGCTTGCAGTTTCTGCAGAAAGAGTGTTTCAGAACTGCTCAATCAAAAGTATGCTACAACTCTGTTAGTTGAATGCACAGAACAGAAAGAAGTTTCACAGAATGCTTCTGTGTAGTTTTTATTTGAAGATGTTCCTTTTTCCACTATAGGCCCCATACCTATCCTAATGTCCGCTTGCAGTTTCTGCAGAAAGAGTGTTTCAGAACTGCTCAATCAAAAGTATGCTACAACTCTGTTAGTTGAATGCACAGAACAGAAAGAAGTTTCACAGAATGCTTCTGTGTAGTTTTTATTTGAAGATGTTCCTTTTTCCACTATAGGCCCCATACCTATCCTAATGTCCGCTTGCAGTTTCTGCAGAAAGAGTGTTTCAGAACTGCTCAATCAAAAGTATGCTACAACTCTGTTAGTTTAATGCACAGAACAGAAAGAAGTTTCACAGAATGCTTCTGTGTAGTTTTAATTTGAAGACACTCCTTTTTCCTCTATTGGCCCGTAGCTCTCCGAATGTCCTCTTGCAGTTTCTACAGAAAGAGTGTTTCAGAACTGCTCAATCAAAAGTAAGCTTCAAATCTGTTAGTTGAATGGACAGAACAGAAAGAAGTTTCAAAGAATGCTTCTGTGTAGTTTTTATTGGAAAATATTCCTTTTTCCATTATAGGCACCTTGATCTCTGAATGTCCACTTGCAGTTTCTACAGAAAGTGTGTTTCACTACTGCTCAATCAAAGGTAAGCTTCAATTCTGTTAGTTGAATGCAAAGAACAGAAAGAAGTTTCACAGAATGCTTCTGTGTAGTTTTTATTTGAAGATACTCCTTTTTCCACTATTGGCCCCATAGCTCTCCGAATGTCCGCTTTCAATTTCAACAGAAAGGGTGTTTCAGAACTGCTCAATCAAAGGTAAGCTTCAACTCTGTTAGTTGAATGCACAGAACAGAAAGAAGTTTCACAGAATGCTTCTGTGTAGTTTTTATTTGAAGATATTCCTTTTTCCTCTATTGCCCCGTAGCTCTCCGAATGTCCGCTTGGAGTTTCTACAGAAAGAGTGTTTCAGAACTGCTCAATCAAAAGTAATCTTCAACTCTTTTAGATGAATGCACAGAACAGAAAGAAGTTTCACAGAATGCTTCTGTGTAGTTTTTACTTGGAGATATTCCTTTTTCCACTATAGTCCCTCAGTGCTCCAATATCCACTTGCAGTTTCTACAGAAAGAGTGTTTCAGAACTGCTCAATCAAAAGTGAGCTTCTGCTCTGCTAGTTGAATGCACAGAACAGAACGAAGTTCCACAGAATTCTTCTGTGTAGTTTTTATTTGAGTATATTCCTTTGTCCTCTATAGGCCCTTTGCCCTCGGATTGTCAAGTTGCAGTTTCAACAGAAAGAGTGTTTCAGAACTGCTCAATCAAAAGTAATCTTCAACTCTGTTAGTTGAATGCACAGAACAGAAAGAAGTTTCACAGAAAGTTTCTGTGTAGTTTTTATTTGAAGATAATACTTTTCCACTATAGGCCCATAGCTCTCCGAATGTCCGCTTGGAGTTTCTACAGAAAGAGTGTTTCAGAACTGCTCAATCAAAAGTAAGCTTCAACTCTGTTACTTGAATGCACAGAACAGAAAGAAATTTCACCGAATGCTTCTGGGCAGTTTTTATTGGAAGATACTCCTTTTTCCATTACAGGCACCTTGGATCTCGGAATGTCCTCTTGCAGTTTCTACAGAAAGTGTGTTTCAGAACTGCTCAATTAAAAGTAAGCTTCAAATCTCTTAGTTGAATGCACGGAACAGTAAGAAAATTCACAGAACGGTTCTGTGTAGTTTTTATTTGGACATAATCCTTTTTCCACAATAGTCCCCTTAGCACTCCATTTGTCCAATTGCAGTTTCTTCCGAAAGAGTGTTTCAGAGCTCTTCAATCAAAAGTAAGCTTCAACTCTGTTAGTTGAATCCACAGAACAGAAAGAAGTTTCTCAGAATGCTTCTGTGTAGTTTTTATTTGAAGATATCCCTTTTTCAACTATAGGCCCCGAATCTCCCAGATTGTCCGCCTGCAGTTCCTACAGAAAGAGTGTTTCAGAACTGCTCTATGAAAAGTAAGCTTCAACTCTGTTAGTTGAATGCACAGAACAGAAAGAAGTTACACAGAATTCTTCTGTGTAGTTTTTTTTGAAGATATTCCTTTTTCCACTATAGTCCCCTTAGCCCTCGGAATGTCACCTTGCAGTTTCAACAGAAAGAGTGTTTCAGAACTGCTCAATCAAAAGTATGCTTCAGCTCTGTTAGTTGAATGCACAGAACAGTAAGAAGTTTCACAGAATGCTTCCGTGTAGTTTTCATTTGAAGATACTCCTTTTTCTGCTACAGGCCCTATAGCTCTCGGAATGTCCTCTTGCAGTTTCTACAGAAAGAGTGTTTCAGAACCTCTCAATCAAAAGTAAGCTTCAACTCTGTTAGTTGAATGCACAGAACAGAAAGAAGTTTCACAGAATGCTTCTGTGTAGTTTTTATTTGAAGATATTCCTTTTTCCACAATAGGCCCCTTAGCCCTCTCAATGTCAATTTGCAGTTTCAACAGAAAGAGCGTTTCAGAACTGCCCAATAAAAAGTATGCTTCAACTCTGTTAGTTGAATACAGAGAACAGAAAAGTTTCACAGAATGCTTTTGAGTAGTATTCATTTTGATATATTCCTTTTTCCACCATAGGCCCCTTAGCACTCCGAATATCCACTTGCAGTTTCTACAGAAAGAGTGTTTCAGAACTGCTCAATCAAAAGTAAGTTTCATCTCTGTTAGTTGAATGCACAGAACAGAAAGAAGTTTCACAGAATGCTTCTGTGTAGTTTTCATTTGAAGAAAATC
Source organism: Nomascus leucogenys (assembly GCF_006542625.1). NCBI lineage: Eukaryota > Metazoa > Chordata > Mammalia > Primates > Hylobatidae > Nomascus > Nomascus leucogenys. The sequence continues at coordinate 64,798 of NW_022096405.1, forward strand.
CTTTTTCCTCTATCGGCCACTTAGCACTCAGAATGTCTACTTGCAGTTTCTACAGAAAGAGTGTTTCAGAACTGCTCAATCAAAAGTATTCTTCAACTCTGTTAGTTGAATGCACAGAACAGTAAGAAGTTTCACAGAATACTACTGTGCAGTTTCGATTAGAATATATTCCTTTTTCCACTATTGGCCCCTTAGCTTTCGGTTTATCCGCTTGCAGTTTCTACAGAAAGAGTGTTTCAGAACTCCTCAAACAAAAGTAAGCTTCAACCCTGTTTGTTGAATAAAAAGAACAGAAAGAAGTTGCACATAATGCTTCTTTGTAGTTTTTATTTGGAGATGTTTCTTTTTGAACCGTAGGAACCTTAGCGCTCCGAATGTACACTTGCAGTTTCTACAGAAAGAGTGTTTCAGAAATGCCCAATCAAAAGTAAACTTCAACTCTGTTAGTTGAATGCACAGAATAGAATGTAGTTTCACAGAATGCTTCTGTGTAGTTTTTATTTGAAGATATTCCTTTTTCCACTGTAGGCCCCTTAGCGCTCCGAATGTCCACTTGCAGTTTGTACAGAAAGAGTGTTTCAGAACTGCTCAATCAAAAGTAAGCTTCATCTCTGTTAGATGAATGCAGAGAACAGGAAGAAGTTTCACCGAATGCTTCTGTGTGGTTTTTATTTGAAGATATCCCTGTTTCCACTATAGGCCCTTTAGCGCTCCTTGTGTCCACTAGCAGTTTCTACAGAAAGTGTTTCAGAACTGCTCAATCAAAAGTAAGATTCAGCTCTGTTAGCTGAATGCACAGAACAGAAAGAAGTTTCACAGAATGCTTCTGTGTAGTTTTTATTTGAAGATAATCCTTTTTCCCCTATAGGCCCCTTAGCTCTCCGTATTTCCACTTCTAGTTTCTACAGTAAGAATGTTTCAGAACTGCTCAATCAAAGGTAAGCTTCAGCTCTGTTAGTTGAATGCACAGAACAGAAATAAGTTTCAGAGAATTCTTTTGTGTAGTTTGTATTAGAGGATATTCCTTTTTCCACAATGTGCCCCTTAGCGTTCGGAGTGTCCACTTGCAGTTTCTACTGAAAGAGTGTTTCAGACCTGCTCAAACCAAACAAAGCTTCAACTCAGTTGGTTGAATAAACAGAAGAGAAAGAAGTTTCACAGGATGCTTCTGTGTAGTTTTTATTTTTAGACGTTCCTTTTTCCACCATTGGCCTCTTAGCTCTCCTCATGTCCACTAGCAGTTTCTACAGAAAGAGTGTTTCAGAACTGCTCAATAGTAAGCTTCAACTCTGTTAGTTGAATGCACAGAACAGAAAGAATTTTCACAGAATGCTTCTCTGTAGTTTTTATTTGGAGATATTACTTTTTGCACTCTAGGCCCCTTAGCGCTCTGAATGTCCACTTGCAGTTTCTACAGAAAGAGTGTTTCAGAACTGCTCAAAAGTAACCTTCAACACTGTTAGTTGAATGAACAGAACAGAAAGAAGTTTCATAGAATGCTTCTGTGTAGTTTTTATTTGAAGATATTCCTTTTTCCACTATTGGCCCCTTAGCGCTCTTAATGTCCAATTGCAGTTTCTAGAGAAAGAGGGTTTCAGAACTGCTGAATGAAAAGTAAGGTTCAACTCTGTTAGTTGAATGCAGAGAACTGAAAGAAGTTTCACAGAATGCTTCTGTGTAGTTTTTATTTGAAGATATTCCTTTTTCCACTGTAGGCCCCTCAGCGCTGGGATTATCCATGGGCAGTTTCTACAGAAAGAGTGTTTCAGAACTGCTCAATCAAAAGTAAGGTTTAACTCTGTTAGTTGAATGCACAGAACAGGAAGAAGTTTCACAGAATTCTTCTGTGTAGTTTTTATTTGAACCTATTCCTTTCTCCACTGTAGGTCACTTAGCGCTGCCTATGTTCTCTTGCACTTTCAAAAGAAAGAGTGTTTCAGAACTGCTGAATGAAATGTAATTTTCAACTCTGTTAGTTGAATGCAAAGAACAGAAAGAAGTTACACAGAATGCTTCTGTGTCGTTTTTATTTTAATGTATTTCTTTTTCAGCTATAGGCCCCTTAGGGCTCAAAATATCCTCTTGCATTTTCAAAAGAAAGAGTGTTTCAGAACTGCTCAATCAAAAGTAAGGTTCAACTCTGTTAGTTGAATGCACAGAACAGAAAGAAGTTTCACAGAATGCTTCTGTGTAGTTTTTATTAGAAGGTATTCCTTTTTCCACTATAGAACCCTTAGTGCTCTGAATGTCCAGTTGCAGTTTCTACATAGTTTCAGAACTGCTCAATGGAAAGTAAGGCTCAACTCTTTAAGTAGAATGCACAGAACAGAAAGAAGGTTCACAGAATGCTTCTCTGTAGTTTTTATTGTAGATATTTCTTTTTCCACTCTACGCAGGTTAGCTCTCCGAATCTCCACTTTCAGTTTCTACAGAAAGAGTGTTTCAGAACTTCTCAATCAAAAATAATGTTCAACTCTGTTAGATGAATGCACGGAACAGAAAAATGTTTCACAGACTGCTTCTGTCTAGTTTTTATTTGAACATATGCCTTTTTCCACTATAGGCCCGTAAGTGCTGTGAATGTGCATGTGCAATTTCTACAGAAAGAATGATTCAGAACTGCTCTATGACAACTAAGGTTCAACTCCTTTAGGGGAATGCACAGAACAGAAAGAACTTTCGCAGAATGCTTTTGGGTAGTTTTTATTTGAAGATATTTCTTTTTCCACTATACGCCCCTTTGCTCTCGGATTGTCCACTTGCATTTTCTACAGAAAGAGTGTTTCAGAACTGCTCAATCAAAAGTAAAGTTCAACTCTGTTAGTTGAGTGAACAGAACAGAAACAAGTTTCACAGAATTCTTCTGTGCAGTTATTTTAAGATATTCCTTTTTCCACTGTAGGCCCCTTAGCACTCTGAGTGTAGTCTTGCAATTTCAAAAGAAAGAGTGTTTCAGAACTACTCAATCAAAAGTAGCGTTTAACTCTGTTGGTTGAATGCAAAGAAAAGAAAGAAGTTTGACAGAATGCGTCTGTGTAGTTTTTATTTGAAGATATTGCTTTTTCCACTACAGGCCCTTTAGGGGAAGGATGTCCATTTGCAGTTTCTACAGAAAGAGTGTTTCAGAACTGCTCAATCAAAAGTAAGGTTCAACTCTGTTAGTTGAATGCACAGAACAGAAAGAAGTTTCACAGAATGCTTCTGTGTAGTTTTCATTTGAAGATACTCCTTTTTCCACTACAGTCCCCTTAGCGCTCTAAGTGTCCACTTGCAGTTACTACAGAAAGAGTGTTTCAGAAGTGCTCAATCAAAAGTAAGGTTCAACTCTGTTAGTTGAATGCACAGAACAGAAAGAAGTTTCACAGAATGCTTCTGTGTAGTTTTCATTTGAAGATATTCCTTTTTCCACTACAGTCCCCTTAGCGCTCTAAGTGTCCACTTGCAGTTACTACAGAAAGAGTGTTTCAGAAGTGCTCAATCAAAAGTAAGGTTCAACTCTGTTAGTTGAATGCACAGAACAGAAAGAAGTTTCACAGAATGCTTCTGTGTAGTTTTTATTGGAAGATATATCTTTTTCCCCTATAGACCCCATAGGGCTCCGAATATCCACTAGCAGTTTCTACAGAAAGAGTGTTTTAGAACTGCTCAATCAAAAGTAAGATTCAACACTGTAGGTTGAATGTGCAGAACAGTATGAAGTTTCACAGAATGCTTCTGTGTAGTATTTATTTGAAGATATTCTTTTTCCTCTATAGGCCCCTTTTCGCTCCGAATGTCCACTTGCAGTTTCTACGGAAAGAGTGTTTCAGAACTGCTCAATCAAAAAGAAAGTTCAACTCTGTTAATTGAATGCACAGAACAGAAAGAAGTTTCACAGAATGGTTCTCTGCAGTTTTTATTTGAAGATATTCCTTTTTCCACTATAGGCCCCTTAGCTCTCTGGGTGTCCCCTTGCATTTTCTTCAGAAAGAGTGTTTCAGAACTGCTCAATCAAAGGTAATGTTCAAGTGTGTTAATTGAATGAAAAGAACAGAAGGAAGTTTCACAGAATGCTTCTGTGTAGTTTTTATTTGAAGATATTCCTCTTTCCACTATAGGCCCCTTAGAGCTCCGAATGTCCACTTGCATTTTCTACAGAAAGAGTGTTTCAGAACTGCTCAATCAAAAGTAAGGTTCAACTCTGTTAGTTGTAGGCACAGAACAGAAAGAAGTTTCATAGAATGCTTCTGTGTAGTTTTTATTTGAAGACATTCCATTTTGCCCTATTGACCCTTAGCACTCTCAATGTCCACTTTCAGTTTCTACAGAACTAGTGTTTCAGAACTGCTCATCCAAAAGTAAGTTTCAAATGTGTTAGTTGAATGAAAGAACAGAAAGAAATTTCACAGAATTCTTCTGTGCAGTTTTTATTTCAAGAGATTCCTTTTTCCACTATAAGCCCCTCAGCGCTGAGAATATCCATGGGCAGATTCTACAGAAAGAGTGTTTCAGAACTGCTCAATCAAAAGTAGGGTTCGAGTCTGTTAGTTGAATGGACAGAACAGAAAGAAGTTTCACAGAATGCTTCTGTGTAGTTTTCATTTGAAGATAATCCTTTTTCCACTATAGGCCCCATAGTGCACGGAATGTCCACTTGCAGTTTCTACAGAAAGAGTGTGTCAGAACTGCTCAATCAAAAGTAAGGTTCAACTCTGTTAGTTGAATGCACAGAACAGAAAGGAGTTTCATAGAATGATTCTGTGTAGTGTTTATTTGAAGATACTCCTTTTTCCACTATAGGCCCCTACGGGCTGTTAATGTCCACTTACAGTTTCAACAGAAAAAGTGTTTCAGAACCGCTGAATAAAAAGTAAGTTTCAACTCTGTTACTTGAACGTGAAGAACAGAAATAAGTTTCTCAGAAATCTTCTGTGTAGTTTTTTTTTGATGACAACCCTTTTTCAACTATAGAACTCATAGGGCTCTGTATGTCCACTTGCAGTTTCTACAGAAAGGGAGTTTCAGAACTGCTCAATGAAATATAAGGTTCAACTCTTTTAGTTGAATGCACAGAACAGAAAGAAGTTGCACAGAATGCTTCTGTGTAGTTTTTATTTGAATATATTCCTTTTTCCACTATAGGGCCCTCAGGGCTCCGGTTGTCCACATGCCGTTTCTACAGAAAGAGTGTTTCAGAACTGCTCAATCAAAAGTATGGTTCAACTCTGTTAGTTGAATGCACAAAACAGAATGAAGTTTCACAGAATGCTTCTGTGTAGTTTTCATTTGAAGTTATTCCTTTTACCACTATAGGCCCCTTAGCGCTCCGAATATCCTCTTGCACTTTCAAAAAAAGAGTGTTTCTGAACTGCTCAATAAAAAGTATGGTTCAACTCTGTTAGTTGAATGCAAAGAACAGAAAGAAGTTTCGCAGAATGCTTCTGTGTAGTTTTTATTCGAAGATATTCCTTTTTCCACTATTGGCCCCTCAGCGCAGGGAATATCCATGTGCAGTTCCTACAGAAAGAGTGTTTCAGTACTGCTCAATCAAAAGTAAGGTTCAACTCTGTTCGTTGAATGCACAGAACAGGAAGAAGTTTCACAGAATGCTTCTGTGTAGTTTTTATTTGAACATATTCCTTTTTCCACTATAGGCCCCTAGCGCTCCGAATGTCCTCTTGCACTTTCAACAGAAAGAGAGTTTCAGAACTGCTCAATCAAAAGTAAGGTTCATCTCTGTTAGTTGAATAGACAGAACAGAAAGGAGTTTCATAGAATGCTTCTGTGTAGTTTTTATTTGGAGATATTCCTCTTCCCACTATAGGACACTTAGTGCTCCGAATATCCAGTTGCGTTTTCTACAGGAAGAGTGTGTCAGAACTGCCCAATGAAAAGTAAGGTTCAACTCTGTTAGTTGAACGCAAAGAACAGAAAGTAGTTTCACAGAATGCTTCTGTCTAATTTTTATTTGAAGATATTCCTGCTTCCAATAGAGGCCCCTTAGCTCTCTGAATGTCCGCTTACAGTTTCTACAGAAAGGGTGTTTCAGAACTGCTCAAGCAACAGTAAGGCTCAACACTTTTAGTTGAATGCATAGAACACTGAGAAGTTTCACTGAATGCTTCTGTGTAGTTTTTATTTGAAGATATTCCTTTTTACACTCTAGGCCCCTTAGCGCTCCGAATGTCCAATTGCAGTTCCTACAGAAAGCGTGTTTCAGAATTGCCAAAAGTATGGTTCAACTCTGTTAGTTGAATGCACAGAACAGAAAGAAGTTTCACAGATTACTTCTGTGTACTTTTTACTTGAACTTATTCCTATTTCCACTATAGGCACCTTAGCGCTCCAAATGTCCTCTTGCACTTTCAAAAGAAAGAGTGTTTCAGAACTGCTCCATCAAACGTAGGGTTCAACTCTGTTAGTTGAATGCACAGAAGAGAAAGGAGTTTCATAGAATGCTTCTGTGTAGTTTTTATTTGAAGACATTCGTTTTTCCACTGTAGGATCATCAGCGCTGGGAATACCCATGAGCAGTTTCTACAGAAAGAGTTTTTCAGAACTGCTCAATCAAAAGAAAATTTCAACTCTGTTAGTTGAATGCACAGAATAGGAAGAAGTTTCACAGAATACTTCTGTGTAGTTTTTATTGGAATATATTCCTTTTTCTGCTATAGGCCCCTCAGCCCTTGGAATGCCCATGTGCAGTTTCTACAGCAAGAGTGTTTCAGAACTGGTCAATCTACAGTAAGGTTCAACTCTGTTAGTTGAATGCACTGAACAGGAAGAAGTTTCACAGAATGCTTCTGTGTAGTTTTTATTTGAAGATATACCTTTTCCACTATTGGCCCCTTTGCCCTCCGAATGTCCTCCTACACTTTCAACAGAAAGAGTGTTTGAGAACTGCTCAATCAAAAGTAAGGTTCAACTCTGTCAGTTGAATGCACAAAACAGAAAGAAGTTTCACAGAATGCTTCTGTGTAGTTTTTCTTTGAAGATAACCCTTTTTCCACTATAGGCCCCTTAGCGATCCGAATGTACTCTTGCTATTTCAAAAGAAAGAGGGTTTCAGAACTGCTCAATCAAAAGTAAGATTCAAATCTGTTAGTTGAATGCACAGAACAGAAAAGAGTTTCATGGAATGCTTCTGTGTAGTATTTATTTGAAGATATTCCTTTTTCCGCTATAGGCCCCTCAGCACTCGCAATTTCCACTTGCATGTTCTACAGAAAGAGTGTTTCAGAACTGCTCAATCAAAAGTAAGGTTCAACTCTGTTAGTTGAATGCACATAACAGAAAGAAGTTTGACAGAATGCTTCTGTGTAGTTTTTATTTGAAAATACTCCTTTTTCCACTATAGGCCCCTTAGCGCTCCAAATGTCCTCTTGCACTTTCAAATGAAAGAGTTTTTCAGAACTGCTCAATCAAAGTAAGTTTCAACTCTTAGTTGAATGCACAGAACAGAGAGTAGTTTCACAGAATGCCTGTGTGTAGTTTTTATTTGAAGATATTCTTATTTCCACTATTGGCCCCTTAGCTCTCCGAATGTCCAATTGCAATTTCTACAGAAAGAGTGTTTCAGAACTGCTCAATCAAAAGTAAAGTTGAACTCTGTTAGTTGAATGCATAGAGCAGAAAGAAGTTTCACAGAATGCTTCTGTGTAGTTTTATTTGAAGATATTCCTTTTTACACTATACGCCCTCAGCGCTCCGAATGTCCTCTTGCAATTTCAAAAGAAAGAGTGTTTCAGAACTGCACAATCAAAAGTACCGTTCAACTCTTTTTAGTTGAATGCATAGAAATGAAAGGAATTTCATAGAATGCTTCTGTGTCGTTTTTATTTGGAGATACTCCTTTTTTGGCTATAGGCCCTTCAGGCCACGGAATATCTATGTGCAGTTTCTACAGGAAGAGTGTTTCACAACTGCTGAATGAAATGTAATGTTCAACTCTGTTAGTTGAATGCACAGAACTGAAAGAAGTTTCACAGAATACTTCTGTGTAGTTTTTATTTCAAGATACTCCTTTTTCCACTATAGACCACTTTGTGCCCCAAATGTCCACTTGCAGTTCCTACAGAAAGAGTGTTTCAGAACTGCTCTATCAAAGGCAAGGTTAAACTCTTTTAGTTGAATGAACAGAACAGAAAGATGTTTCAGAGAATGATTCTGTGTAGTTTTTACTTGAAGATATTGCTTTTTCCACTGTAGACCCCTTTGCGCTTTGAATGTCCACTTGGAGTTTCTACAGAAAGAGTGTTTCAGAACTGCTCAATCAAAAGTAATGTTCAACTCCCACGGTGAAACCCCGTCTCTACTAAAAATACAAAAAATCAGCCGGGCGTGGGGGCGGCCGCCTGTAATCCCAGCTACTGGGAGAGGCTGAGGCAGGAGAATGGCGTGAACCCGGGAGGCGGAGCTTGCAGTGAGCCGAGATTGCGCCACTGCACTCCAGCCTGGGTGACAGAGCGAGAATCCGTCTCAAAAAAAAAAAAAAAAAAAAAGTAATGTTCAACTCTGTTAGTTGAATGCAAAGAACAGAAAGAATTTTCACAGAATTCGTGTGTGTAGTTTTTATTTGAAGATATTACTTTTTCCATTATAGGCCCCTTTGTGCTCGGAATGTCCACTTGCATTTTCTACAGAAAGAGGGTTTCAGAACTGCTAAATCAAAACTAAGAATAAAATCTGTTCGGTGAATGCACAGAACAGAAAGAAGTTTCACAGAATTCTTCTGTATAGTTTTTACTTGAAGATATTTCTTTTTCCACTATAGGCCCCTTAGATCTCTGAATGTCTACTTGCAGTTTCTACAGAAAGAGTGTTTCAGAACTCCTCAATCAAAAGTAAGTTTCACCTCTGTTAGTTGAATGCACAGATCAGAAAGTTTCACAGAATGCTTCTGTGTCGTTTTTATTTGAAGATATTCCTTTTTCCACTGTAGGCCACTTTGTGCTCCAGTTGTCCACTTGCATTTTCTACAGAAAGAGTGTTTCAGAACTCCTCAATGAAAAGTTATGTTCAACTCTGTTAGTTGAATGCACAGAACAGAAAGAAGTTTCACAGAATGCTTCTGTGTAGTTTTTATTTGAGGATATTCCTTTTTCCACTATAGGTCTCTCAGCGCTCCGAATGTCCACTTCCAGTTTCTACAGAAAGAGTCTTTCAGAACTCCTCAATCAACAGTAACTTTCAACTCTTTTAGTTGAATGCACAGATCAGAAAGATGTTTCACAGAATGCTTCTGTGTAGTTCCTATTTGAAGATATTCATTTCTCCTGCATAGGCCTCTTAGCGCTCCGAATGTCCTCTTGCAGTTTCTACATAAAGAGTGTTTCAGAACTCCTCAATCAAAAGTAAGGTTCAACTCTTTTAGTTGAATGAACAAATCATAAAGAATTTTCACAGAATGCCTCTTTGTAGTTTTTATTTTAATATACTCCTTTTTCCACTATAGGCCTCATAGCACTCGGAATTTCCGCTTGCAGTTTTAACAGAAAGAGTGTTTCAGAACTCCTCAATCAAAACTAAGGTTCAAATCTGTTAGTTGAATGAACAGATCAGAAGGAAGTTTCACAGAATGCTTCTCTGTAGCTTTTATGTGAAGATATTCCTTTTTCCACTATAGGCCTCTTAGCGCTCCGAATGTCCACTTGCAGTTCCACATAGTGTTTCAGAGCTCCTCAATCAAAAGTAAAGTTCACATCTGTTAGTTGAATGCACAGATCAGAAATAAGTTTCACAGAATGCTTCTGTGTAGTTTTTATTTGAAGATATTCCTTTTTCCACTACAGGCCTCTTACCGTTCCGAAAGTCCACTTGCATTTTCTAAGGAGAGTGTGTTTCAGAACTCCTCAATCAAAAGTAAAGTTCAATTCTTTTAGTTGAATGCACAGATCAGAAAGTACTTTCATAGAATGCTTCTGGGTGGTTTTAATTTGAAGATATTCCTTTTTCCACTATAGGCCTCTTAGCGCTCTGAATGTCCTTTTGAAGTTTCTACAGGAAGAGTGTTACAGAACTCCTCAATCAAAATTAACGTTCAACTCTGTTAGTTGAATGCACAGATCAGAAAGAAATCTCACCGAATGCTTCTGTGTAGTTTTTGTTTGAAGATATTCCTTTTTCCACTATAGGCCTGATAGGGATCCGAATGTCCACTTGCAGTTTCTACATAAAGAGTGTTTCAAAACTCCTCAACAAATGTAAGGTTCAACTCTGTTAGATGAATGAACAGAAGTTTCACAGAATGCTTCTGTGTGGTTTTAATTTGAAGATATTCCTTTGTCCACGAGAGGCCTCTTAGCTCTCTGAATTTCCACTTGCAGTTTCTACAGCAAGAGTGTTTCAGAACTCCTCAATCAAAAGTAATGTCCAACTCTGTTAGTTGTATGCACAGATCAGAAGGAAATTTCACATAATGCTTCTGTGTAGTTTTTATTTGAATATATTGCTTTTTCCACTATAGGCCTCTGAGCGCTCCGGTTTTCCAATTGCAGTTTTTACAGAAAGTGTGTTTCAGAACTCCTCTGCCAAAAGAAAATTTCAAAACTGTTAGTTGAATGCGCAGATCAAAATATGTTTCACAGAATGCTTCTGTGTAGTTTTTAGATAAGATATCGCTCTTTCCACTATAGGCCTCTTAGCGCTCTGATTGTCCCTTGCGGTTTCTACAGAAAGAGTGTTTCAGAACTCCTCAATCAAAACTAAGGTTCAACTCTGTTAGTTGAATGCACAGATGAGAAACAAGTTTCACGGAATGCTTCCTGTAGTTTTTATTTGAAGATATCCCTTTTTCCAGTATAGAACTATTAGTGCTCCGAATGTCCGCTTTCAGTTTCTACGGAAAGTGTGTTTCAGAACTTTCTATCAAAAGTAAAGTTTTATTCTGTTACTTGAATGTACAGATCAGAAAGTAGTTTCACAGAATGCTTTTGTGAAATTTTTATTTGTAGATATTCCTTTTTCCACTCTAGGCCTCAAAGCGCTCCGAATATCCGCTTGTAGTTTCTACAGAAATAGTATTTCAAAACTCCTCAATCAAAAGTAAGCTTCCACTCTTTCAGTTGAATGAAGAGATCAGAAAGATGTTTCACAGATGGCTTCTGTGTAGTTTTTGTTTGAGGATATTCCTTTTTCCACTATTGGCATCTTAGCGCTCTGAATTGCCACTTGCAGTTTCTACAGAAAGAGTGTTTCAGTACTCCTCAATCAAAAGCAAGTTTCAACCCTGTTATTTGATTGAACCGATCAGAAAGAAGCTTCACAGAATGCTTCTGGGTAGTTTTTATTTAAAGATATAACTTTTTCAACTGTAGGCCTCTTAACGCTCCGATTGTCCACTTGCAGTTTCTACAGAAATAGTGTTTCAGAACTCCTCAATCAAAAGTAAGGTTCACCTCTTTTAGTTGAATGCACAGATCAGAAAGTTTCACAGAATGCTTCTGTGTAGTTTTTATTTGAAGATATTCCGTTTTCCACCGTAGGCCACTTTGCGCTCCGCTTGTCCACTTGCAGTTTCTACAGAAAGACTGTTTCAGAACTCCTCAATGAAAAGTAATGTTCAACTCCGTTAGTTGAATGCACAGATGAGAAGAAGTTTCACACAATGCATCTGTGCAGTTCGTATTTGAAGATATTCCTTTTTCCTACACAGGTCTCTAAGCGCTCCGAATGTCCTCCTCCAGTTTCTACATAAAGAGTGTTTCAGAACTCCTCAATCAAAAGTAAGGTTCATCTCTTTTAGTTGAAAGAGGAGATCATAAAGTAGTTTCAGAGAATGCCTCTGTGCAGTTTTTAGTTGAAGATACTCTTTTTCTACTATTGGCCTCTTAGCACTCGGAATGTCCCTTGCAGTTTCCACAGAAAGCGTGTTTCGGAACTCCTCTATCAAAAATAAGGTTCAAATATGTTAGTTGATGATGAACAGATCAGAAAGAAGTTTCACAGAATGCTTCTCTGTAGCTTTCATGTGAAGATATTCTTTTCCACTGTAGGCCTCTTAGCGCTCTGAATGTCCAATTGCAGTTTCCACAGAAAGAGTATTTCAGACCTCCTCAATCAAAAGTAAAGTTCAAATTTGTTAGTTGAATGCACAGATCAGAAATAAGTTTCACAGAATGCTTCTGTGTAGTTTTTATTTGAAGATAGTCCTTTTCCCACTATAGGCACCTCAGCGCCCTGAATGTCCACTTGCATTTTCTACAGAAAGAGTGTTTCAGAACTGCTCAATAAAAACTACCGTTCAACTATGTTAGTTGAATGCACAGAACAGTAAGAAGTTTCGCAGATTGCTTCTGTGCAGATTTTATTTGAAAATATTCCTTTTTCCACTACAGGCCTCTTAGCTCCCTGATTGTCCAATTGCATTTTCTATAGAAAGGGTGTTTCAGAAGTGCTCAATCA